>NC_134833.1:34839002-34909190 GCF_004210375.1 Tachypleus tridentatus
AAGTTGTGGTCCCGCTATGCATAGTAGTAACAAGCAAGCTACCATATGGATATATATAACAAGGATGAGTAGTAGAAGGACAAGAGGCAGCGCAGTGGTGATGGTCACTGCTGAACTGACACTATGTCCAGATGTGAAGTTTGAAGATCCACCAACACCAGCACTGTTGCAAGTGATGTTGAAACCTGGGTATTGCCCAACAAAATGCTGGCCAAAAATAAGAAAAATTTATAGATATACAAACCCTTCTCACAAAACAAAATTTTACCACAATTAGTATCAAACAAGTAACACAGCTAGGCTCTAAAATGCAGTGAATATCAATATAGAAATAGCAAAATTTACAGATAATATTTAGAAGAAAAGATACATGTAATCAACATAAATAATGATCCACAGATTTCAATCTTATATTTAAAGTACTTTTACTCGACATTAATATCAAATTAACAACGAAGGTGAGTTAAGACGTAATGACATATTGACACAAGATGTAACCACAAAATATAAAAATGTTAGAATACCCAAAATTAGCACATTTTGTTGAATATTTAAAAACATTTTGAAATACTCGTACCAACTATCTCTTTTGGTTTTTCTTCAGAAGATAAAAACAAGTCTATTTTAGAGTAACTACGTTCCACAATTCACAGTTTCTATGTGAAGAACAACTGTATGTTAAGTTTTTTCTGGATAGCTTGAAAAAAATAAAAACAAACAAACAAGGGCTTATGTTTTCTTGCAGGAAAACTACTTTGTATAGGTCAGATAACTACAGTAATCATTTTTACTGATATACCAGGTATCAGTGAACCTGCAGTCTGATGCCCCATCATCGTCTCCAAATGGCTGGTGAGCGTTCCCATACTCTCAATACCTGGTGACAAAGTCTGTTGTGGACCAGATGGAATCATGGATGGTGAAGCACAAACATATTTAGCTGAGGCTCCTGATGGTTGCTGCACAAAGTACAAAGGTGCTGGAAACTGAAGTAGAAATGTTATAATTATCCTAGTTCTGCTACATCACTAGGAACTAGAACTACTGAAACAGTTTCCTATTATCTTTAACTGCAAATTAAAAAAATTATAAAATTTAATTGTGATACTCAGTTGAGCTATACATTACATTTTAATAAAGGCCAACAAGTTATTGGAATATTCAGAGGTACAATATTGATACTCTGTAAGATTGCGGTATTTAAATGAATACAATTATCAAATTAATGTTACATCTATTAGCAATGCAATAGTGTGTACAACAGAGAGAACTTCTATCATTAATTGTGAAAGACAACCACAATATTTTACTAGCTAAAGTATGAATTTAAAACCAGTTGACCAATTGAAATTTCAAACCATTCATTACAAACCAATTCGAAAAAAACAAAACACACTAAATAATATTACTACTGTGTACAAGTATTGCTTATCAATATACTTTAATATAAGAATAAGTTTCTAAAATTAAACAAATACCTCCTTTTAAATCCAGTAAAAAAAACACAAGTCTAAAAATTACTGATGGTATATCTATTAAGGCTTTCACTATAAGAGTAAATTTCAGTAAAAGTTAAAGTAACGCAACAGTTTATAAAAACTATTGTTAGATGTATTGGTAACAAAGTGTACATAGCCCCTTAGCTTTGTAGAAATACTACGACATTAGAAAATTATATTTTATGTATAATTTGATGTATTTAAACAAAATATAAAAAACAACAACATTAACTGGATTTATCATTTTAACCAAAAGAATTTTCAGGATTTGCTTTAAAATGATGTTGAAATGGATATAAACACGTGAAATTTGGCTAAATTGTTCAATATAAATTACTCAATATATTCAAGTGTCATGCCTGTAAGTAACTATGAAGAATTGAAACATTAAAAAAACCCTAGATTTTAAGAGGACAATATAACTGCTCTGTTAAATGTACAAAGAAAATGAGAGACAGATATATGTATTACACACAGTCCTAGACCTACCTGTTGTTGTTGTTGGTTTTGTAAATTTATAGGGTTTGGAAGTTTGGAAGCTTGAAGAAGGTAACTCTGTAGACCTAAAGAAGTTGCTGGTGGTGCATCTATTCAGGGTTTCCACTAAGTGGATTTGCAGGGCTTGCCTTCAGACACGTGCATCTGACTTGGTGGCCGAAAATGGGCAAAACTTAGATTTGACATTTGTGCTGTTAAGTCTTGTATCTTGATAGCACCAAAGTCTTGAGACTTTTGAAGATAACAGAAAAAACAAGACTTAATATCACACAACCTCAAGGTGCTATAATACTGACATATTCTTACTAAAAAGTTGCAGATGCCATTCAGTAATATCCTACTAATAATATATATTTTTAAGTTATGACTGTAACATAAAATGATTATACGAGTTCAATATTAGTTTTTTTTCTGCAACCAAGACGTTTTGCATGTTAGGTCACTAAAGCACAATTAACTGAGCTCCTACAATCTGTTCCTGTTGAACATCAGTTATGTTACAATAACATGGAATAGAGCTCACCTATGATTACATAATACAGATCACTTGTTAAGTAGGTTATTGTAATAACAAATTGCCCAGTCATCTGAAGATCTAGCCAATTTAACAGCTGAGGAATAAAAGGCACATCTTTAAACAGATGTTTCTACATAATTGTCCAAACCCTGTATGTTTGCATGACTTGCAAGAAAGTTTAGGTTTTTTTTCTTCTTAATTGCATTAATAATACCAACATTTCTTAATTGCATTAATAATACCAACATACATGGAGACTACAGATGTAGGTCACAAAAGTGAAGAACATTTCTTATTCTCTTAACATCCAGTGTTTTTACATGAAAATATACTTGAATGAGGTACAAAAAATTTAAAACTTCATATATAACTACAAAGATTAAAGAAAATTCTTCCAAGCTTCTATATGAGGGAAAAATGTTTGTTATTTGTAGAAGCACGTTCATACTGAATAGAAAAGTTGAATTAAAAAACAACAACTTTATTTTAAAAATCACACCAACTAGAAGATCTGCAACACAAAAATCCTTGAATGTGTGGTGTTTAATTCAACATTCAGTGTCCTTTTTAACATTACTTTAAACATCAGAGTCATAACTTGTTTGCAGATATATGATTTAACTTAGTAATTCCATAACATCACCATCATCATTCTAACCACACTGCATCTTCATCTATCTTAGTAAAGAGACTATTGTTAAATAGTAAATTTATTATCATTTTAGAAAACTGGATTATTTCATTCAGTTTATCAAACAAACCAAATATTATTCCAATCTTTTTCTTTTTTTTTTGGTTTTAAAATAACATACAAACCAAAATAATCTAAAAAAAACTTTATAAATAAATTTTCTCTAACAACTTAATTTTATAGTGGCTGATTAGCGAAGCAAATCAGCCACAAAATACCAAAAGATTACCATATTTAGAGGCCTATGGTCTGGAATCATCTGTCCTGCAGATGGTGGAGGTTGATGCATTTGTTGAGGAATATAAGGTATGTACACAAAGGCAGGGCTTGGAGAAAACACTGTCACTTGTTGCTGTACATGTGACAAGGTTGAGGATGGATGTGATGGTCCATGCTGATTGCTAGGATTCACTGGTGTTACCGACAAGTGCTGACTCCCTGGTAGAGAAGTTGAATCAAATCTGTACATGGATCCATCAGGATTGACATAGGGAGTTCCTGAAATGTCACTGTGTGTTAGAAACTAATGTCTTAGTTGACAAAAATTCAAATATAAATTGACAAGTTCAGAAGTACTTAGTACCAGAAAAGTCACTTATTGAATGGGCTTTTGTAATGGGAAAAAAACAGTTAAAGAACAGTGTACGAAATGCTTTAAGAAACAGATTAAAAATGTTTGATAAGAATTTAAGTCGCACATTCAGGTTAAATTTTACATCCTAAGAAAACAACAAAACCAAAGAAAGCTAACATAAATCTTAATGCAAGATTTTCCAGTCATCAAATCTTGCCAAGTTAGCTGTAATAATTTGTTTAACTAGAAAAATTTACAAGTTTTAGGACTTTCCCTTTCTTAAATCACTGTAAAAGTCCAACAAACAGCACAAGTTAGTGGATATAAACAAAACACTACCAGTTAAAACTGTTTGGTACTTTGAATGAAAATTGTATAGAAAATGTAGCTTCTACAAAATTTTTAATATTTATATAAATTCTCATGTTCAGAACATTTCTTTTATGAAATAGTTAATAGTTCTTGCTTTTGTTATAGAGTTCAATTACTAACTTTTGCCTTCCTACATTTTTGTATTAATAGCTTTCCAGTCATGTCCTAAAACTAATTTTTTTTATTTAAAAAAACACTGCCTGCAGTTAACTGTACTTATAATCAATGATGTACAATAATATTTTTTATTATATCAGAACAGAAACAAATTGTTTGAATTGTCAACTAAGTCTTAAACCTGTTTCATATTCATCTCTACATAATTTTTCTTTGCTCATTCAAGAAGTTAATTTGGCCTATAAAAAGTAATATAAATATAGCATAAGAAACAGTGACATTGAGAACAAAACAAAACTTGGTATGGTCAAATGCAAAATTATCTAACAAACCCTAACTAGTTTTATTAGTACAATCTTGTTCCACGAGAGAACACATCCTTTACACTCATACAGCAACATTACAATTCAAATGAAATATAAATTATCACAAATAATGATTATTACAAGTTTTAGGAAAAAAATATCATGTGTATTCGGATTTGTTGATAAACATCTCTTCTTCAGGCAACAAATCACCAAGCTAAGCTTTTCTCACTTTTACCATCTCTATATAAGCCTTTAATGAATGGGTTTATCCAGATGAAGAGAAATATAACTTCATTAGATGTTTAAATCACTAATCTAGTGATCCAAGGGAGATTTCAGCCAGTTCACAAGATGTTTGAAAACGTGCTTTAAAATACAGTTACTGACGAATTTTGTTTTATGATGTAATACACAAGTAATTTAAAAAGTTAATATTCTACACAGTTGTTAAGACATTTTGGGACTGAAATTAGTTGAGCCTCAGTTGAAAAAAGGTTGGGAACTTCTTATGACTTCATAAAGTTTATACATAGGTAATTTATATAATACCATAACAACTGAGGTTATGAAACTGTCTTACTACAATAATAAAACTACACCTGTACTGAAGTTACAAGTTTCAAATTGATAATGTTTTGATCAAACTTATTTTATCCTTCTTTTAGGAACCATGAGTGTCATACTACACTCAGAAGAATTCATGAAATTAAAAAAATCTAACATGTTTATTCAAAATGCGTTGAATTATCCCAAAATCTAAAATGATGTATAAATTACATGGATAAATCCCTTTTTTTCTTTCCCCACTGATTAAATTTCAACTGTAGAATATTTTTTTAAATGTGGAAAAATTACTAAGCTTAGTTTCCATACATTCTTCAGTCCTGTGGTGCAATTTTAACTTTGAGAAACAAATACAGAATACCATACTGTATACTGATTTAAGCATACTGATTAAAAATATGTACAGATATTAGGCTTACTGACTAAGATGATGAACATTCATTAACCATACTAAGTAAGAACCAGCTGAGAACACCAACTGATCTACCATTTATCAGCTCATTTTTCACTTATGTTAAAAGCATTCTTTTTTTTATGTTTTTACATATCTTTCTAAAGCACTGTTGAACCCTTGTAACTAGTAGAATAGAACAGGTACTTAAAGAGTAAGAATTGTGTGTGTTTTCATATAGCAAAGCCACATCTGCTGAGTCCATGAGGAGAAGTAAGAATAGTGTTTTCATGTGTTTATTCCAGCCCTACCAAGATAGGTCAGGTATTTAAAAAAGTGAGAATGACTTTGAAGATAGAAAGTGAGATTTCTGATTTGTAATGTTTGGAAGTAAGCACACTGAAATTTGAAAACTTTACAAATGTTACTGTGATGAAACACTTACCAAGTTGTGGGTTTATAATCACAGAGCCAAGAGGTAAAGTGTCAACACTAGGTATTGCCCACATGGTAGGCTGACTAGGATATGGCACAATGGAGTCAGAAGGTCCATTGGGATTGGTCCAATTTAAGTGACTGGAAATCTAAGAACAGTAAAATAACTACAATATAAATAAATCTACCAAATTTATATCTATCATTGACCTTGCAATAACCCTCACTTGTAAAAATTTCTGTTCACTTCAAACATTCTTTCTGCTTCAGCACCAGACATTTATAGGATACCCAACCCTAGTACATGCTTTTATTGGGTTGAGGAATAATTCCCGAGCGTTTTTTCAAGTTAAAAAATATATTCATAAATGAAACGCTTTCGCAAAATATTTCATGTCATTTGGTAGATAATTGTTTGCTCTAATAGATGGTGTGTTTGATTTTCATATGTCTTTACTTTTTTGCTTTCATTTTCAGCTCATTAAATGGAATGTCAAGTGGTCAAAATCGAGCATTTTCGACACCATCTGCTTTTCGCATTTAATTTCTTGCAATTTCGTTTAAAACAATGCATACTATATACCTAGGTATTACATGAAATAAAGTATCATAATAAATGTTTTGGGTGTAATGTGTTCATGCATTGAAGTATTGTATAATCTTGCATGTAATGCTTGAATGAAATTATTTAAAACGCTCACAATTATTCCTCAACCTAATATTTTAGAACAGGAAGAAATGTATGAACCTTATTTTGGCCTTTCACTTTTTTAAAAATGCTATTTATCTTCTTTTCATCACATTCATTTTTATTTTAAATTAGGTAGAGTTTTATCTGTAGTTTAAAAATGCCAAACATCACACTACCACAAACAGCAAAACTATAATCTTAAATACAAGTTCTTATATCTTATGGACAAATTTTATATGCTGATTAGAGATACACAGGAGAGAGTGATTTTTTGTGCCTTTGACATCAGTTTCTGGGTGAAAGGACCTAATGGAGGACATATCTTTGGTGCTTTTAATTTTATAACATTTACAATATTGAAAATATAACTGGCTCTTCAAAATGTAAACATCTAGTTGATATGATGATAGAAAACAAGTACTGATAGATACTTCTAGTTCAATGTAATACACATGCAGTTATAATACATAAAAGTTTAGATTGTGTGTATAACTAATATGTAATCCATAGTATTAACAATCAATCATAAGAAGACTGCACATTCAGTTACTGTTCTTCAGGTGAGTGTGTAAAACAGGATTTTAAATATATTTTTCTGGAGAACAACCAATCTAACATTAAGAGCATTTTAACATTTTTTTTTTTACATGAATCATAAATTAGCAAAAACTAAATGAGCAAATTTATTTACCTGGTTTGTAGAGATGTAGTAGTTTGTACAGTTACATATGGAAGAGTTAGGCTGACTTGGCTAGGAAAACTGACTTTGAAGTAACTGGTACATTTACAGATTCTACAATGTTAAAACAAATCATTAATACTTTTAAACTACATAGAATATGATGATTAATGCTACCTCATGGTTATTTGAATATTTTTAAGAAAGTAAAATAATTATCAGCATAGTGGACAAACATACCTAAAATTAATGTGCATACAAAATGTCACTTCTCTGTTACCAATATTTTGGGACATTTTTCAGAAATACTGAGTGTTAAGATACTTAACTTTCAAAACAAATCTTACAATTTTATATTACTGATCTAAACAGTACCCATCATATCTAAAAATAAAAGATGTCAGAACACTGTGACTTTTCTAATATTGTAAATCTGCTACCAATATATTAATCCTACAAGACGTGGAAGAGAGAAACCACCACAAGGGAAATAAAATTAGAATAATAATTTAAGATTGCCACCAATAAATAAATATTAAAAGATATGGAAAAAGAAAATAAAGTAACACTAGAAAAAAGAAAACCAATGATTTACAAAACACATGCTAATTCTAAATCAAACAGTTTATTAAGCTTATCTGTTCAACAGTAAAGAGCAACAAACAAGTACTACTGAAAATCCTATGAAATGTGAGAAAACTAAAGTGGAAGCATAAATCAGGAAATAATTAAAATGTTAAATAAAATGATGCTTTACTACACATTTCTTAAAAAGAACAACTTCATTTTATTTTTGCTTTGATTCAGGCCTACATCAATCATTAGGCTTAACTGCTGGAAATACAGTAAAAAGCATTAACTAAACAAAAGTTTTTGTTGCTTTTCAAAGATGTGTGCAAAAATTTATTATTATTATAATTACTTACTGCTTGGTGCCACCAGTAATTAAAAACAGGAACAACAGTAGCACTTTTATAATGTACGCTATTTTCATTCTGATTAGGCCACTTTACCGTTTCTAAGCAACTAGTTTTAGCTGATATATATTATTTGTAAAAAGATTTTGGATTAACTCTTGTACATTTCTAAATTATATTCTCATTCTTCAAAAGTTGTGTCACAATCTAATTCTCACATTAGTTGTTGTGAACCTTTTCAATGATATAACAAATTTTTTGTTATTAGTACAAACAAAACCTCAATTAGAAAACCATACTGTGTAAACTGCTACAATCTTTGTGAATATTAATATAACACTAATATTAATAAACAAGCAGTTCCATGTCTCTTACGAGGTCTGTTCAAAAAATACGTGGACTGACGTCATAAAACAAAATGTACTTTATTTAGAAGTTACAGGTCTGGGACCCCTTCAAAGTACTCTCCTCCCCAATGCACACACTTATCCCAACGGTGTTTCCACTTGTTGAAACAGTCCTGGTACCTTCTTTTGTAATGTCCTCCAGCTCCTTCGTCGCATTTGCTTTTATCTCGGGAATCGTCCCAAATCTTCTTCCTTTCAAGGGTCTTTTGAGTTTGGGGAACAAGAAAAAATCGCAAGGAGCAAGGTCAGGTGAGTAGGGGGGGTTGGGAAGAACAGTGATCGAGTGTTTGGCCAAAAACTCACGGGTTCTGAGGGCTGAATTTCACAGCAATGCGGTGCATCTTCAATTTTTCGGTCAAAATCTCGTAACAAGATCCAACTGATATCCCACACTCTTCAGCAAACTCCCTGACAGTCAGACGTCGATTTGCCCTCACCAGGGTGTTGATTTTGTCGACAAGTGGGTAGTCAGTTGACGTGGAAGGACGTCCATCTTCAATGGACTGTCGACCATCCTTAAAACGTTCATGCCACTTGAAACATGCCGTACGCTTCATAGCAACATCACCGTAAGTCGTGTTAAGCATAGCAAAAGTTTCAGTCGCAGATTTTCCAAGTTTCACACAAAATTTCACAGCAAGTCGTTGCTCCTTCAGGTTATTCATTCTGAAATTCGCCAAACGAAAAAATCGCACTTCACTTAAAACCGCGTGGCTAATACACAAATGAAGATATCTGCAATCGGGAAATGGCGTCGTATCTGCTGATCTGTGCGAACCTAGCGACACCAAGCGGATTCCCCTGGAACCAACTGAAGCCGCGCAATTCAAACAGTCCGTGTATTTTTTGAACAGACCTCGTAAATGGACAGCACACAGTCCACTTGTTTTAAAATAATATATTTAAAATAAATCTAATCTATGGACAAATATTATTTACATTATAGGATATTGCATATGTTTCTAAAACTAAATAATTCTCTTTTCTTCTGTTATCACAATATAATCAGTGATAAGTACATTTAGGTTACTCTGCAAGTTAATACAATTGTATATAAAGCTTTCAGTTGTTCTCTTTTCCATCAAAAGTTCACACAAGCTAGTTCAACTGCATTAAAACTTGGTTGTTGTTATTTTCTCTAATCTGTTTCTTATTGCACAATCTGCAGTAGATTAATTTATGTTACACTGTGGGTTACCACAGTTACATCAAGAACTCTATATAACTCTCCTTTAAATTGAAGTCATTGCTTGCAGGTTCAGTTACTTTAGAATGTACTTTGACAATACAAATTATTATTGTTATTTCTGTTATACTGTGAAAAGCATTTGAAAGTGTAGCCTGTTATGGCTAAGCTAACAATCACACAGTCTGACTTCACTTTTACTACCTTAACCTTTTGCATTCATTTGGTTGCCTGTATACATATTTACCAACTGAAGCCTAGAATTTTCTGCAGACAATTAGGTACTATGATACAATAATATTCACTTAAGGAAATGAGAAAAATACAGCAGGTTCAACTACCATAACATCAATTTATTATGCTATTGTAAAACAGTTGAACAACAGACACAACATGATTTGTACCAAGTAACATTAATTTTGTTATAACTATCACTTTTATGAAAATAATTAAGTTTAAACAGTTATAAAAACTAAATAATTATTAAATATTAAATAAATTAATAAATATTACACAACATTAAAATAGTTAAACAATTAAAAACAAAAAAATAGTGTACGTATGTTAACATTATGCATTATTTTTACATTATACATAAGTGCCAAGAACTAAGACTTGGTTACTTAAACATCTGTACTGATGGAGCCACATTAATAACAGGGAGTATATCAAATTTACTGTATAAATTCTGTATAAAGTATAAATTCTTTGCAGTATATATAAACATGCTTTTGAGGTGTAATGCATGCCTGAAGGAATGCTGGACAATACAGTGGAAATGGCAAATTTCATAAAATCACAATCAACAAATTCCAGTTTATTTCAAGCCTTTTTGAAGAATGATCAGTGCACACAATTGTCCTTTGATCCTTACTGAAATTAGACAGCTTTCACAGGGCAAAATCCTTGTGTATTTGTCAGCCAAGAGTGGAAATCCTAGTTACTTCAACAGTCTCTTTCCACCTTATTAGATGTATGGATTTATAATCTAGCTTATGTAGCAGACATTTTTCTCAAATATCAGTAACCTAATTTATGTCTCTAAAAGCTCAGTATAACAATTTTCAACCAGCAAGATTTAGTTGGATCTATTACAAAAAGTTCTGGGATAAGTCTTTGAAAAACAACCAAACTGAATCTTTCAGTACTCCATGATTTCCTGGCAGAAAATTAATTTTGAGTGGATCAGTGCACTAAAACCAACATAACTGCACATCTAAAAGGACATTGCACAACATTTAGGAAATAATTTCCAATGATGTCATGATAATGACTGGATACACAACCTCTTTCATAGTACCAATATGTCATTGCAAATATTATGTATACAATGAGACACTAACTGGAGTCTCTTGTGATTATGAACTGAAAATAAGTTTGAGAAATGTCACTGATCAATATTTGGCTCAGTTTAAGAAAATAAGTACCTTCTGCTGGCAGGAAAAGCTAATGCAGTTTCATTACTATTTTCCACAACATACTTGTGTATGATAGCATTTTCCTCATGTGTACATCTGAAAACCAAAATTAGAAGTAGACTGAATGCCAAACCAAACCTGAGACTCTCTCTCTGTCTTCATTAGTTTTGGACTTCCAAGAGATGTAATGATCAATGCAACTTCATCCATCATAGTGTGAATTATAACTTCACGACTCATCATGAGAAATGGAAAGGTGATGGGGAATATATATTTTTTTTTAAATTAAATAGTTTGTTGGTCTATTTAATTTAAATAAATTAAATCAAAGTGATGCAAGTTATGAAAGCAAAATCTTGGAATAGTGTTGTTTCATAGTTTAATAATAAAAGTGTTGTAAGAAAAACTAATTTCATATCTCTAAGATTACTGTTTTTATAACTTGTACTCAAGTAAGATAGAAAATCACTGGAAAACATTAATTTTTAGGAGGGAAGGTGAAAGATTTGGCATTTTAATGTAAGGCGTTCTCAAGATATTAAAGTTTGTGAACCACTAGTATAAGAGAAACTATGCCTGAAGGAATTTTTTATATTACTTCAACAGATAACCTGTTCAGTATAGTGAATACAATGTCTTATTAATGAAATTATTAGTATGCAGAACAAAGAGTTTTAATAGTTTTCAATTTTGATTATTTCAAGATTTGGAATCTTTTTAGACGAATTGCTCAGTAATTTAAAATATGGTTTGTTGTATTACGACTACCTTTTAATAAGGTTCTTTACTCTGCACACAAATTTTTTTGATTTTGTGACTTGTATGCTTAACCCACAACTGCATAACCTGGATTTGAAATAAATTAACATGTAACTTATAAGTTGAAACTAACAATTACACCTACTAACCCACCTGTTACACTTTGTCTAAGCTTGCTTTGTTATGTACTACGACTTTCATTGTATGTATCTAATCTAAAACATCTTTGGTGTGAAAAAAAAGTGCAGTTAAAAGAAGATTGAGCTGACCACTTAAAGAGATGAACTCAAAATTGCTGACCAAATTGATAGCTACACTTATAGTATTGATAAGAATCTTGTAGCAAATGTTCATTCAGTTATCAGGTTCTAGTTTGTGTTCAATTTGGGGCATTAATAATGGGTGAAATAAAATGTGTGACATTTCTTATTGGAAATCATGACTTTTTACCGGTACATATCAAGAAACCACAGCAAGCAAGAAAGTGATACTTGATAGTTACCTACATTATTACCTGTAAGATTGCAACCTTATTATTCATAACAGACCTATACTTTATAGAACTAACCAGATCTGTTTAAAATATTAGGGTTGTTTTAGAAAGAAAATTAACTCAATAACTTCATTCCATGGTGTTACTATAAAAGTAGGTTAACAGTTTGTCATCATGCACTTGGAACAAACATACCAAACATTATTATTTACACCAGTTGTCCAAGCTAATATACAATACTACATGTTCTTTAATGAAAAGAACTTCATAACATTTAGCAAATTTGTATTTAGTAGTTGGAAAATATTAACCATCCACCTCTATGATTCTTTTGAAAACTTGAATTAGAAACTGGTAGTCTAGTTTGCCTTGCCTAACTCGTATATCTGCACATACTTTCACTGTATCATTTTGTTGCTGTAAATCAGTTGTATTGTGGCAAAGATAACAAAATTACCCACTTTTACTATAAGATGAAGCTGTAGTAAAAAGTTTAAACCAATAAGTTGGGCAAGTTTCTGCTTGCTTGTGTGTAAAGTTTGTCAATTTAAGCAGTTTTGTTTGATAAATTTGCATGTGACTTGTATCTGGCAACTTTGATACTGAATTTTAAGATATAAAGATCAATCAGTGAACCAGATTTGAAAACAATCCATAAAAGTTCTGTTTTTAAAATAAATAAAACTTGTGTATGTTTAGTGTGAAGAAGAAAGGTATGAATAAATTTGATTAAAATTGGACATTTTATATCTTGTCTTTTGTTAATGGATTGCTTTGAAATTTAATGTTTGATAGTTTAGGTTACCACAGTCCAAGCTACAGAAAGTGAAAATCTGTATCACTCATTAATAACACAGCGTGTCCTGCAGGTTTTCAGTCACATGATACACGTGTCTCTTGATATTACCTTTTCTTACCTAACCCTTTGACCAATGAGTCATAAAAGTGGTTATCTTGTATGGCTACCTTGTTTACTAATTAATTAGAAAATTGGGAAATTATTTATTGAGGTGTATTATTGTAAAGCAGCAGTATATTAAATGTTAGACAGCTTTCAGCCAATGATAAAAAAACTTTGTTTTATATAAAATGTTCCATATTAAAGATATGAGTAAATTCCACTAATTTACCTATGAACCTATGAAGAAGCAACACGTATTTGTATGTGCAGTGTTTAACACTTGTGGTTTTAAATTAATATATTGCATCTGGATTGACTCATCAGATGGTGGTTATTTTACACTAAAGGTAAATGTTTTTTTCATTTTCCATAGACTGATTTTAAATCATTAATAAATTTACTTCTTTCATCCTTTCATTCCATTAACGTAACTTTTGGAATAAGATCTGCTTTAATAAAGTGCTTGTTGTGTTTCCCATTATGATATCCATTGCAACAAGTCTAAAGTACCTATATAGCAATCATAATTATGCCATTAGTTACCTTCATATGTGAAATATACAATATAGTTAGCACAAAAGAAACTGAGAAAAGGTACATATGATCTATGAATTCATTCTAATCTTCATTCAGTTATAATTTTTGTTGTTAAACTTTCATGAAGGCAATTGAAACCTACTTCTAAATCCATTTTATAACATCAACCATAAAATTGTGTTTGTATACTTGTTTTAATGACATTTTATCTTAAATACAACAAAATACATCTTCAAAATTCACAATTGTGATTAGAAGTTAGACCTATAGTTAATTTTTTATCTTGAATGTTGCCTTTAAAACCTTTTCTCATTCATTTACAGAATTATGCAAAAGTCATTAGACTGTTTGCTGGTGAGCCATGTTGGAAAGCCCATTTTCGACCATCTGAGGAGCATCCAACAAGACAAAAGTATAGGGAACAGTTAGAAAAAGGATTTCTTGAATGCCCTGTCTGAAAACCAATATTCATTTGAATGAAATGATGTTAAAAATAATTTCATGTATTTTAGTTTTCTTACCAAGCTTCAGTTTTTATAATGAGGAAATGACTGAGTTTAAATAAACCTTTCTTTTAACATGTTACTTGTAACACTCTAACTTGCATAATAAAAGGAATATGATAAAGAAGGAATGTTATATGTGTGCCTTGACTAACTAAACAGTTTTGGTTGGGTTTGTATGCATTTAAGTGTAATCATTGATTTGATATATTTTTTAGATATGTTTCCATCTTTTGTCTTCTATTTACATATAGTTTTGTTTCACGTTTCTTGAAATATACAAGACTGTTATCCCGTGAGTGAGTTTCCCTCTGAAATTCTTTTTCATTCACAACATTTCAATAATTATCTTCAGGTGTTTCAGGAATGGAACTTCCCAATAATCAGTGAAATAAATGATTTGCTGCCATTTATGCTAAAGCCAACATTAAATGATACTTGTTTTGTTCGAATGTCTAATCTTGTACCAAAATGATTAGCCATGTACTTTTATTAAAACACTGCATAAGATCAAACAATGTGTGCAAATCAGTATGTTCAAATTTCCCAAAGTAAATTTCAAACTCTTGATCAACCTGATTATATTACCAGAGCAAATGCTGGACCGATCAAAACATACATATCCACAAAATGTTTATTTCTCTGGATTTTTATAATTTCTCTTAGATTTGTTTTTAAGATAACAGCAGTTCATACACAGCGGTACAACACTATTTGGAATTGGTTTGATAACATGACTGTGGTGACTTAAATACATAGTTGACTTGCTTAAGGTGTTTTGCTTCTTAAAGTTTGCAACTGAAAATGTTAGCTTTACAATTTTAACTTTGGTAGTAAGGTTAATGTTTACTATCTTTTTTCAAGTTGTAGTTGTTAATAAGAGCCACCTTGTTTGTCATTCATCTTTCATCAGTAACACTTGACTGTTTGTTATGTTCACGTTGGCATAACGGTTTGTCTCAAACAGAAGATTCACGTTCAAAATGTCAGTTAAGTGGAAACTTTAAGCCTTTTTTATCACTCTTACCCTTCGGTGTGGATTCCTGTACGTGGTGAGGGGGCCTCCCAGGAAAGGTTCTGTTCTGTCTGGATACCTTCTCTGGGATCTAAACATCCACCCACGTGTTTGCCGTGCGTGGCGACCCGTGAAGGGAGGAGAGGATCCTGGTGGTTGAGGGTCCAATCCTAACACACCACTTTGGCCTTGAATTCCTGTAGACGGGCGGCCTTTGGGTGCCCCCCAGGGTCAATTGGCTGGTCCACTTGGGCTAGAGTCAATCAAGTATCAGTGTTGGAAGTTCTCAATGGGTGTTGTGGACATTGTGCCTGATGCTGGTGTTTGGGTATAGTGCTCACGAAACCCTGGCATTGCTGCATTGTCCTTGCATGACATTGTAGTGCGTTCCTTCGTAGGGCTCCATAGTGGGTACTGAAATTTTTTTTTTTTATGGATCCTCCTTCAAAAAATTTAAATAAAATAGTGAAAAAACACTCAATAGGTAAACGACCATATCTTGAAGACTCTCAGCAGCAATCTTCAACATCTCTAACACACGTACCTCATTTTCTTGTATTACATTCTCTTTCAGAAAAACCTTTGGGGCAATTGTCCCAAATTTAGATGTAAATGTGTAATTGTCACTTTTCCTATTTTTATATATTTAGGAAGTAGAGGAATTCGATGGTTATTCATCCAAGATCAGATGAGAAAGTTATGATATTATAAACAAGTAAGAATATGGAGCACTACATTGTGAATCAATTAAAACATGAAATATTATTATGGCAAAAGTCAAGAAAAGATGGAAAATTGTTATTTATAACAAGAAACAACATAATGAAAACAGTAAGAACAATATTTGCAAGGTAAGTTGCTAATTGCCAGCCTCAGATGATAGAGGAGTTGGGAAGTAATCTGAGTTCGAATCCCTGTCACACCAAACATGCTTGCCCTCTCAGCATGTGCACGTTTTACTGACATCACAACAGTTTAAGTTTCAACATTAAATGTTCCTTATGTAATGCCATTTTAGTGTCTTTCAGGAATATAAGGATTATAATTTCTACTATAATACGGAGGCTATTTTAAAATGATTAGCGTCACTATGTCTGGTCATGCTCTATCTGACGACTGTGATCTGAATGTATCAATATTTTCGCCTGCAACATATGCTAACTAAAAGATTATAGTTTAGATGGCATCACACTACCTACGAAAAGGCAAAAAATGCCAAAATACATTTGCAATAGATGCTGCTGTACTGCGATTTCACATAGGTTGTGGTAGTCACGTGATATTCTGAATTGCATATCCAAAATACACTTAATATAACTTAACACTCTGTTTACTAATTTTCTGTACTATACTGTATAATACTTTCTGAGCCATACTGAAGTTGTTTATTACAAGAAGAATTGATTTTGGTTTGTTTTGAATTTCACGCAAAGCTACTCGAGGGCTATCTGCGCTAGTCGTCCCTAATTTAACAGTGTACGGCTAGAGGGAAGGCAGCTAGTCATCATCACCCACCGCCAACTCTTGGGCTACTCTTTTACCAACGAATAGTGGGATTGGTCGTTACATTATAACTCTCCCACGGCTGAAAGGGCGAGCATGTTTGGTGCGACGGGGATTCAAACCCGCGACCCTCAGATTACGAGTCGAGTGCCTTATCCACCTGGCGATGCTGGGCCTACAAGAAGGAATAAAACTCTTCAATTCTGCCAATAATATGTTAAAAAATGTACTTAATAGAAGAATAAAATATCTGCTTCCGTCTGTAATACATCTAACTTGTCCATTATATGGACTTTTTGTTGTTTCCAGAACGAGAAACCGCGTCAGGTGTTCAGTTTTGAGGATAGAGCGCTACAAGCGTGCTGTCCCAAGTTGGATGTTCGAAAATGTTTTCATATCCCTTCGCCCCGCTCGTGAAGATCGGACTAATCTTGTCATGGAAGATCGAGATTATTTTGTTACTACGAGTTTTGATGTTTTCCTTTTACAGATCCGGTTTCAGAAGCGTGCAGCTGAGGCAGTAGTTGTTTCCAAAATATATTAAACTTTATATACTATCAATTATACAACAACAATAATCTACACTTCAGCTTGTTATGGTTTGTTTGCTTGTACTTTGGCACAACGCCACAGAATGAACTATCTCTTCTGCCCACCATGGGTACCGAAACCTGGTTTCTGGTGTTGTAATTCCGCAGACATACGACTGTAACACTGGGGGCGTACTTGTAATATACTTTAAAGTTTCCTATTAATCAGACAGGAGATTTACTGCTTGTACACATAACATGGTAAATGTTCATTGGCCCGGCATGGCCAGGTGGTTAAGGCACTCGACTCTTAATCTGACGGTCGCGGGTTCAATCCACGTCACACCAAACATGCTTGCCCTTTCAGCCATGGGAGCATTATTATGTGATGGTCAATTCCCTATTCGTTGGTAAAAGAGAACACAAGAGTTGGCGGTGAGTGGTGATGACTAGTTGCCTTCCCTCTAGTCTTACACTGCTAAATTAGGGACGGCTAGCGCAGATAGCCCCTCGTGTAGCTTTTTGCGCGAAATTCAAAACAAACACAAATGTTCATTTTGTAAAAAAAGAAATTAAGTTACTTCTGGTCTATAATGAACACCACAAAAACACAGTATAAGAAAATAATTATAACTTACGAATGCAGATGCTGTACAAATGTGCCTACTCCATTAGCAAGTTTGTCGCAAACTAATAATCCATACACCAAAGCTCAATTTTCCTAAACAGAGAGAAAATATAAATCAGCAATGAACTTTCTTTCTAAAAAAACTATGTTATTTTTCAAATATTAATAATTACTAGATTTAGCAGATAAATAATAACGCACTGTAACTTCAATATTTATGCGTGTTTCCAATATATACCTCATTGTTGTTACAATAGTAAATAAACCAATTGTTCAGCATCATAAGTACGAGGTCTGTTCAAAAAATATGCGGACTGTTTGAATTGCGCGGCTCCTCCAGGTGGTTCCAGGGAAATCCGCATTATTGGTGAAAATTTTATTACCTTTTACAGTTACTACAAGAGATTGAAGGTAAATTGATTATTATTTAGCATATTGTTGTGACTTTACTGAATTTATTAAAATTTTTGCTTTCAGATGCATCTGATTCTATGTACAGTGTGACCTCGTTATTCGCGGAGGTTACGTTCTTTACCCTCCGCGAATAGCGAAAACCGCGAATATTGGACGCAGTTTTAAAACGTATATGTATGCGATTATATACTATATGAAATGCTTCCCAAACACTAATGATACTTATACTCATTGATGCAGTAATAATGTAGCAATATTGCATACTGTTATGTATTTCACTAAATTGTACCGTGCGTTACCGGGCTGTGCTTTGCCGTTTGCGTTGTTGGGGAAGCTGAGGCAGTCAGCCAATAGCAGTCAATCTTGTTTGGTGAAGACGACAATTGATAAAATGGCTTGATTGAGTAAATACAACAGAAATCTCCTCGAAAAGCCCTTTCAGTCTCTGTGACCTACAAAAACGCAGTTCGCGCATAACCCGCGAATATGCGGGGCCGCGAATGGCGAACCGCGAATAAGCGAGGTCACACTGTATTTTGCTATTCTCAATTAATTTAAGTACCGGAAGGCTATGATCGGGATGCCAATTTAGAAACATGTGTTTCTGTCCATAAGAGGTTCCATGTGTAAATATATTCTATGTTTTTTTCTACTTTGCTATTTTCGTGAGAATAATTTTTGTTTTGATTTCAGGGCTAGTAAAATGTCAGCAGTTAAGAAACGAAAAATTGATGATGAGGGAAGGTTATTCAACAGTGAATGGTGCACAAAATATCTTGTTGTCCCACATAATCAAGGTGTTGTCTGCCTCGTCTGTGAAACTACAATTGCAGTCATGAAAGAGTACAATATTAAGCGACATTACGCAACTAAGCACTCCTCCCAGTTTGATGAAATTGTTGGTCAGGCACGAAAGGACAAAATTGAACATTTAAAACATCCATTGAAAAGCAACAAGGTGTTTTACCACTTTCAAGAAAAATTCAGAACTGGTGACAAAACTGAGTTTTAAGCTTTGTGAATGTATGGCAGAAAAGGAAAGCCTTTCAGTGATGGAGAATTTATTAAAATTGTTTAACAATATTCACAGAATATGCATGTCCAGAGAAAAAATATTTGGTGGAGCAAACTAGCCTTTCCGCTTTACTGTCTCACGCAGGACAAAAGATCTTTCAGAGGACATCAAAGAAACTTTGAAAGAGAGATTGAATTCGTGTGAAGCTTTCAGTCTGGCTTTGGATGAAAGCACTGATATCAATGACACATCCCAACTTGTCATTTTCATCAGAGCTGTTACTGCAGGCTTTGATGTTTTCGAAGAGTTTTTAGATATGGCAAGCCTTTCCTCCACAACCACAGGACAGGATATTTGTGAACAAGTGCTTAAGGTTGTGGAAAAGTTTGAACTGAATCCTTATAAATTATGTGGTGTTACAACAGATGGTGCTCCTTCCATGACAGGTAGGACAAATGGATTCACCAAGAAATTTCTAACTGCAATTGGAGCACAAGACGTAGTTGTAAGCCATTGCATTATTCACCAAGAGAGCTTGTGCACCAAAGTTCTGGATTTTGCAGAAGTCATGAAAATGTCGTCCAATGCGTAAATTATATTCGAACACGAGGATTAAATCATCGACAATTTAAAACTTTTTTTAGATGAGCTGGACAGTGAGTATTCAGATGTTTTGTACTTCTCTGCTGTACGTTGGCTTAGTAGAGCTGCTACTTTGAAGAGATTCTGGAATCTGCGAGAGGAGATTAAGTTCTTCATGGAGAGCAAACGTCAGAATGTGGACTTCTTGAGCAATGAGAACTGGCTGAATGACTTAGCATTCCTCACAGACATTACACAGCATCTGTCTGATTTAAACTTAAAACTACAAGGGAAAAGTCAACTTGTGAATAAGTTGTTTGAGCATATTTGTGCTTTTGAGAAGAAATTGGAACTTTTCCAGGTTCAGTTGAGAAGAGCCATATTGACCCATTTTACATGTCTTGCAATCAGGAAACTGGAATTTCCTAATCTGGATTGCACCAAATATGGAACCAGTGTACAAAAGCTGCGTGATGAGTTTGCAAACAGATTTCCAGATTTCAGACAAACTGAAATTAGATTGAAATTGTTCGCTCAACCTTTTGATTTGGCAGTGGAAGACAGTCCTGATGATTGCCAAATGGAACTCATTGAACTGCAGGCTGACATGGACACTAAAAGGAAATTCTCTGAAAACAGTTTGCTAGACTTTTACAAACTCTGTGTACGTGAAAAGTTTCCCAATTTGTCCCGTCATGCACAAAGAATTGCCTCCCTTTTTGGTAGCACCTACTGCTGTGAGCAATTTTTCTCCAAAATGAAGCTCATCAAAACCAAATGTAGAAGTCAGCTGACTGATGAACATTTGGTTTTGATGAGCTTCATTTTGGAGACTGACTGATGAACATTTGACCAGTCAGTTAAGAGTGGCAACCACTTCTGTCAAAGCTGATATTGACAAGCTCTGCAAGGACTCTAAATTTCAAGTGTCGCACTAAAATGATCACTCATGCAAAAATATAAAATATTATTGCTTGCATTTTGATAATTTGTTTTAATTTATTGTGCATGTACACGAATAAGCTTGTTTTTTAAGTGGCCCCGCTTGATTGATGAAGTTGGTTATATGGCCCACCGACGAAAAATGTTGCACACCCCTGGGCTAGGTGATACCACACTACGTCTTTAAACTAATTATATCAACACTCACTACACCGATAAGGTTTCACGACACCTTGCCCTTCACGGTCCTCTTGCATTCCATTACTAAAATCGTAATGGGCAATAAACAATCGAACTATTCTGCCTCAATAAATGTATTTTGACTTTTAAGACTCCCCCTACTTAAATAAAATGTGATACACGCTGACTTTATATTGGTTAGATTAAATATATACAGAAGTAAGAAATCTTTGTATAATCCAGATTGATTGACCTACCAAATAGCAAAAGCTTCAAAAGCCCATATTATAGCAGAGAAAGCTTCATAGCTTCATGTATAAAAGACATAATTAATGCATATTCGAAGAAAAGACTGCAACAATGATTGACATAGTATCTCATACGATAATACATTGTTAATGAGGACAATGTCATGTATTGTAGAGATCACAATAATAGTAGAGAGAATAAAAAATTGTCTATGTTATGTTATACAGCTGGATGAGCAATTGATGTTACTAATGTATTTTTTGTTGCTAGTGTTTGTACAGTGTTTGCAGTGTGTGTGAAGAAGTTTTGTTGTTTTTCTTGCATCGTAAGAATATGTACAACTGGATAAGATATCTTCAGTGTTACTAAAACATATTTTCAAAATACTAAAATAGATCAGTCCCTGTGCCTAGGCAACTGATTGATGGAGCCACATACTGACTTGTAACTCGAACGAAACAGGTTGCATCAATCAAATGTCTCTGATTCATGGCAGTACCTGTACACAAGCTCTCGTAGCAAAAAGTATGCCTGAAGGATCAAAGGATGTGCTGGAGAATGCAATGAAAATGGTGAATTTCATAATATCACGGCTAACAAAATCCAAAATAATGCAGTCACTTTGTAAAGAAATTGATGGCGCACACAACTGTCTGTTGACCCATACCAAAGTTAAACGGTTTCCTCAGAGCAAAATCCTTGTGCACTTGTTTGAGTTTAGATCAGAAATCCTTCCCACCTCCTCAGTTGTATAGAAAATCATGTCTGGTTCCAGAATCCAGTTAAGTTACCAGGCGTTTTTCTCAAAAATCAACGACCTAATTTTTCTTTTATTCAACGCCTCAACATAACAGTTTTGAACATGCAAGACCGAGTTCAATCGATGATAAAAAAGTTGTAATTCTTGAATAGGTGTTTGGAAAACAACCAAAATGAGTGTTTCAGTACTCTTCCCGACTTCTTGGAGGGGAAAAACAACTTCATTTGGTTCTATGCACTAAAACCAACATAACTATATATCTAAAAGGGCTTTACACAATGCTCAGGGAACATCTTCAGGCTATGTAAGGCGATGGATGATTGATCATCCCTTTGATGATATCACGTTTTCAAAGTAGGTATTGAGCATAGCAGAAAAAGAAAAAAATGATTGAGGTCTCCTATTATTACGAACAAAAACGTTTAAGAAGTTTGTCACTGATAAACTTTTGATTGGGTATAAGAAAAATAAAAGAATACCCCTGGTGGAAGAAAAAGCTATTGCAGTTTTGTTACCGTTTTCAACATAATTATGTAATAAAGTTTTTTTCGTGAGCACATCTGAAAACCAAATACAGATAGAAATCCACAGCTGAAACAGACCTTAGATTTTACCATTCTTTAGTGGTTCTGACCTTTCAAGAGCTATGCAGTTCAAAGCAACCACATTCATTACACTGAGTAGATTTTAACTCGAAGACTCCTCGTCAGAAATAGAAAGGTGAGAGGGTATTTTTTTGCTGTTTTTAAATTCAAATTTAATGTTAGTATGTTTTTGAAATCAAGTTAAAGAAGAAGTTTACACTTAACCAATCAAAGTGGACATAAGTTATGAAGGTGAAATCATAGAAGAACCTTGCGGTTTTCATAATGTAAAAATAAATAATAACGTAATAATAAATAGTGTGCAATGAAAGTATCATAATTGTCTTTTCATTTCCAAGGTAACTGTTTTTATAATTTATACTCAGGTAAGAGAGAAAATCTCGAGAAAATATTCATTTTTAGGAGGAGGTTCTACTGGCAGTCGTTGTTTTCAGAGCAGAAGACATGGCACTTTACACAACTGCGTTTACCAGACTAAGAAAATACTATAATGTCATCTACCACATTACTTTCATAACTGATTACTCAACAGTTTCTATTAGATCACACCTATCACTCACCACTTATTCAAAAGTGATTCAGAAACAAAACACTGATTATTTACCAATTCTGAATAATAATATTGGTCCTCGCCAATTTCTCATTAAATTACTTCTCACTAGATCAAAAAGAAAAGGCGCGCACCATTTCTGGTAAACCTTAAGTCAGAAGCGAAAAGCAGATTCTCATGATATTTGTTTCAACAAATAAAAACGAGAAAAACAATAAGAGTAGCACAACTTATTGTACCCTATAAACAAAACTGCACTACACGTTTAGCACAACTTATTGTACCCTATAAACAAAACTGCACTACACGTTTAGCACAACTTATTGTACCCTATAAACAAAACTGCACTACACGTTTAGCACAACTTATTGTACCCTATAAACAAAACTGCACTACACGTTTAGCACAACTTATTGTACCCTATAAACAAAACTGCACTACAGTCTTAGAGCAAAGACACAGTTTAATGTACGTTGTGTCCACTGCAGGAAATAGAGCCCCAAGTTTTATCACTGTAAGTCCATAAACTTACCACTGTCCAATCGGGAGGGTACAATTGATTCTTACTGGACGGAGAGCATAAAGTCAGTTTCGCAACACAGATTTATCTGGTACATCAAGTAGAAGAACCATCAATTAATCATGTTGGTTCTTATTGTATGAAGAACACAAAAGCAGTTTCGCACCACAGATTTCTTTAGTGGAGCAAGAAGCAAGAACCAGCTTTTAACTCATTCGTTCCCATTATATGAAAAATACAAAATTGCTTTGCACTTAGACTAGAATAAGAATTTACTGTACTAAGTTATAGTAGTGGAGAAAAAAAAACCTAATTACTCACCACATTTGTCCCAACTAGATCAGGAACAAAGGACAGCGAACAAATAACCACGATGGATGAAGCAGCTCCAAGCAACAATGCCACTCCGTATATTTCCTGGGTAGAGTATATCCAAGTGCACGCTGTCATTCCAAGAAATGTTCCAATTAAGTAAGAAACCTATTCAAAGTAAACATTCTGTCATATTAAAAGTAATAAGCCTAAACGTTCTGATATTTCAAAATACCAAACGTAAACAAAGTTAATACCATGTTATATTGAGAATAAGAAATTATTAAAAAGCAAGTTTCAGACTACACTTCAAATTTAAAAACAGATAATAATGAAAAAAGATATTTTATAATTTATGAAATAATGTTAAATTTCTTGAACATTTATGATGATGTTTTCTCTGGTGGCATTCTTAGATGTCATAATTTACAATTATAAGAAGAATACACAATATGCAGTTCCCTAAATTCGAATTTTTCCTCTTCCAAGAACGTATCAAATAATGTAGTTGTAGGCCTTGAGAAAGAGATCACGAGACATTAAAACCAAAGTAAAAGAAATAGCTAATTCCCACCCTCATCATCCTCAAAGTCAAATAGTGAAAGAAACTTAAAGAATTAGTTCGATTTGCGAAACATTTGCACTTCTGACATCTGTCACCAAGCATACAGTCTTTCAAGCACCGGTAACTTTATTACCATTCAATAATATCATGTCCGTTAGTGTTTCTAACTAATGTTATCATTACTGTTTGTGGTTCATGACAGAGATCACATGGAATTGTACAAAACTCTAACAGTGAAGATTCAGTTCAAGCAACATTTCAAAACCTTTACTGCTGTTTGTTTGTTCTGAATTTCGCGCAAAGCTACACGAGGGCTATCTGCGCTAGCTGTCCCTAATACAGCAACGTAAGACTAGAGGGAAAGCAGCTAGTCATCACCACCTACCGCCAACTCTTGGGATACTCTTTTACCAATGAATAGTGCGATTGATCGTCAAATTATGACGGCCCCACGGCTGAAACGGCAGCATGTTTGGCGTGTAACGGGGATTCGAACCCACGACCCTCAGATTGTGAGTTGAGCGCCCTAACCACCTGGCTATGCCGGACTCCTTTACTACTGACTGCTTAGATTATACACATATAAAAATGAACAAAAACATCACATGTTAGACACACAAGAAATAGAAAATCCGCTGAAAATTTGTAATTATTTTTTACTTTCTTGCAAGCTTACAACAAAATGGTTTGATATACTGCACCCAAACTTTATATAGAATACTAAACAAAGTACTGTAGGTCATAGGGGTATTGAGAAGTCAGTTTGTTTCTTTTATAGCTCATGTAAGCTAAAAATTATGATTATAATGTTATCATTACCCATTCAAGTTAGCTTTCTTACAAATACCTGGCGCTCATTTAAAAAGCTTAAGAATAGAGAGAAACACGAATTATTAGCCAATAATAGATTAACACTAGATGACTGTAATATGAAGATATGTAATGCTTTGTACACTATACAACTGCTGTCTTGAGGGAGCCAACCGATACACCATGTTTTAGATATATATATTTTCTTTTTAAAAGTTGCTTTCTACTGATGAAGCCAAAATAGAGGCTATGATTGAAATTTCTTTCCGAAAGTGTAACTAGTCGGTGAAATTGTCCGAAATTTGAAAAGAATTTTCCTAAAAGTATGTATTTTAAGAAATGTAAAATATTTAATTTTGATTTTTTTCTACAATTTTTAATAATAAAATCATTATCTATTTGCACTCGGACTGAACATCCGTAATGTAATTTTCATGTTAGGTATACAAATACTATTCCTCCTACTACAGTTTTCACGTTTCATTTGCATAATTTTTAGAAGTTATTAAATAAAATAAAAAGTTCTTAAGGTAAATGTTTAATTTTATTTTCAATTTTTTTCTAACATTTTATTGTAATGGACATAACACGCATATCAATATTTGTGTGCATTTAACTAATATCCCTTCGCCATCCGGCTCAGCATGGCCAGGCGGTTAAGATACACGACTCCTAATCTAAGGGTCGCGGGTTTGAATCCTCATACCACCAAACATACTCATCCTTTCAACCGTGGGGACGTTATAATGTCACGGTCAATCCCACCATTCATTGGTAAAAGAGTAGCCTAAGAGTTGGTGGTGGGTGGTAATGATTAGCTGCCTTCCCTCTAGTCTTACACTGCTAAATTAGGGACGGCTAGCGCGGATAGCCCTCGTGTAATTTAATTGTGAACTGAGAATATTAGTTTTAAATTTGGTTTTAGGTAAGTATATGAAAAACTGTACAAAATATTTTGTGACAAAACTTATTTTTATAAAAATTAAACCCATTTATGGAATTTACAAAAGCGCAACGTTATTAACATTTTTCAACTATCTAAATTTAATGTACAAAAGTAGGACAGCCATTTTGTACATTATGACGGTTTTTGTCAACAGTACGTTCTGATATATGTTTTCAGATGACTTTTTATCATTATGTTTAGCTATAATTTTTTACAATTTGAATGCATAAAAAATCTCTGTCTTGAACACATTCATAAATCAGCTACAGTGTTTGTTAGTGTTAATAGTAAAACCTAACAATACATTAATTATTATTACTTTAAATTGTTTGTTTTGAATTTCGTGCAAAGCTACAGGAGGGCTATCTGCGCTAGTCGTCCCTAACTTACATTTAATTACCACATTGAAGTCTAATACTTATAATCTTTATAATGTATGCATCTTATGCTTGATCAAAGTTTGAGCAAATTTTAGAAAACTCTATGAATTGGAATGCATCATCAAAAGTTAGTTTGTTTTAAAGCGATGGTCAGTGACATGGAGGTGAGACGTTGACCTGGATCTATTAACAGTACTTGAGGAAGCACTAATGAAGGTATAGCAACAGCATTTTATAGTGTATTAAAGCAGGCATCGACTGGTATTTAGAGATGTACTAGTTGCGATACGAGTAATGGTTTTGCGAGCTATACATTGGTTATAGGAGTAACAGTGTTTTAGGATGTAATACTGGCGATACAAGTGACATTACTTCGGAATATTTATGAGAGCGTAATTATTGTATTTTCAGGCACGCTAATAGTGACACAAGTAATCGCATTTCAAGGTATATTAATGACTCATTAGTAACAGTACTTAGAGATTATCATTGTGTGCTTAAAGAGTGCTAACGGTAACAAGTGTAACGATGTTATAATGGTGGCATGAGAACTGACTCTTCGTGTTTACTAACGTTGACAAGACCAGTGGTGTTTTAAAGTTGACGAATGTTGTATTTCAAAGTGTAGTAATGTCTGAATGATTAGTGGTATTTTAAGGCTGACTAATGTCGTTTGGAGTAACAGTACTTGCAAGTGTAGTAATGTTTGAATGATTAGTGGTATTTTAAGGCCGACTAATGTCGTTTGGAGTAACAGTACTTGCAAGTGTAGTAATGTTTAAATGATTAGTGCTATTTTAAGGCCGACTAATGTCGTTTGGAATAACAGTACTCGTAAGTGTAGTAATGTATGAATGACTAATGTTATTTTAAGGCCGACTATAGGCGACATGAGTGATGTTATTTTAAGATGCATTAATGGTGATATAATTCATATAAATGATGGTGAAAGCATTACGATATAGAATTAGAATACATATTTCACAGGCCCCCCTTACTACACAAAACGAATCCTTAAATAATGGGGTTAAATTGTATCACTACCTGAGATGAACCAAGAGATCCTTGGAGATACAGTGGAATGAATACGGCAACAAAGTTCTGGAACATACGAGCTGTTGTATAAAGAATGGCCACCTGAACAAGGATCACAGATAGAATTGTTTCATGTATGAGGTTCAAATAACTTGGAAATCACATACTACAGAATTGTTTCATGTATAAGGTTCAAATAACTTGAAAATCACATACTACAGAATTGTTTCATGTATAAGGTTCAAATAACGTGGAAATCACATACTACACAATTGTTTCATGTATAAGGTTCAAATAACTTGGAAATCACATACTACACAATTGTTTCATGTATAAGGTTCAAATAACCTGGAAATCGCATACTACACAAGGAGTATAAGGTTCAAATAACCTGGAAATCACATACTACAGAATCCTTTCATGTATAAGGTTCAAATAACTTGGAAATCTCATACTACACAATTGTTTCATGTATAAGGTTCAAATAACTTGGAAATCACATACTACAATAACACCTCAATTATATTGAATATTCGTAATAATTAATATATCTAGACAGCCTTTCAACATATTACTTTATCACTTCACAAGTACATTTTAGTATATGAAACATTTATGTGTGTGTGTGTATAAAATCTAGAAAATATCTAGTTTCATTTTCTAAATATGCGGCGAGTGTATCGTTATTAAAACGTAAAAGTATTTGACAGAAGTAAGGATTTTCCATTAGTTATTGAAAACATGTTCTAACAAATGTTTATGCAAGCAGTTGGGAGTTAGTTACCAACAGCTTATTTTGACTGAATGTCCTAACGAAATTAGATTAAAAATGAAATAAAATGAAGCTCTCTTAAAAGGGCTAAAGGTGTTTAGACTAGCTGAAATAAATATTGATATTAAAATAAATATATAATAGTAAATTCGTTACAAGGTAAATCAGTGAATTTTTAAAGGAGTACCATTAGCATTAATTTCCATGGTGCTATATTTTGCTATGTTTAGGGCTTTCTCAATTCTCATCATTGAAAATCCTCTCTTAAAACCAGCTGTGCTGACTAAAATGGCCATCATTATCTCCACAACATGCAAAACAAGTGTTTCTCTTAATATGTCATCATACAGTTGGAGCTGAGATGAAGTTCTCATTTTTTACAAATGCAGCTTCAATGGCAAATATTTCTCAAAGATATCTTCTCTCTGTTCCTCCTAAAAAAATGTAATACAATGGTATGTGGTCCTATCTAACTCCTCATTTCCATAATTAGTAATTTCTAAGTGTCATGTGGCTGGGTACTAATGTTGAACACTTCAGCAAAATTACTAACTGGTGGATTCTGTAGTTTCCCAAATTTGACATCAATGATGAAAATAGCTTCATCAACCATTTTAGTCTATAGAGGTTCATAATCTATTTCATCCAATTCTTCTTTGAGACCCACATCCTTGTGTTTCTTCAAGAAAATATTCAGACTTGGACCTGATGTGGATTTGAGATTTACTAGCTCAAGCAAAGTAGTTGTTAATCTTGGAATAACGACAGTGATAAGCATGTCTTCAGCTTGAAATGCTTGTGACATGGTAGAATAATCAGTACTATAATAAATCTTAAAGTGCAAAAACTTGCAAAACGTTATTTGAACATATCCTCAAAAATTTTCTTGGCTTCAGTGCTGTCTTTTTTATTGCTGTACCAGCAATATCCAATAAGTGCACAACAGTTTCTTTGAAATTCTGAGAAAGGGTTCTTACAGCACGTTCATAACTAGCAAGCTATCATGGTTTTTGTATGCCTCCATAATGTACCAATTTATGATCCAAAATTGACGATATTATACAATTATCTTTTACACAGTGAACAGTAGCAGAATTTGAATAACTGTTTGAGAATGTTATCGAATCTCTCCAGGTAAGTTGCATGTTTTTCACATCTAAAATAGTAACATCCAGATTGTGATTTATGCAGTGGATAACAAGTATGCGTGGGATATCATCAAATACTAAAGACTTGCACTTCCGACTTGTGGAAGACGTAAGTACTTATCCCATTAAAGTTCAAGCTAATATATAAGTTTGAGACATAATTTCAGGACTTATTCCAATAGAAGGAAATGCAGTTCTTATACACACGATGACTAGCAGACGAATCAACAACGATGAACATTTTGCTAATTTAGTGACTGATGTACAAAACGAACACACACTGTTTCCTTCTCAATTACTGCAGCATTTACAGAAAGATCGACAAGCACAGAGAAACATTTAGCAGCAGCAACTTGTTCAACGGTTTCCGACTTAGTAACTGCTGCTACGTACATCATAAAATGAATACACATTAAATGAAATTATAATCGAGCTTAAAAAATAGGGTAACACAACAGTTCAAGCATATTGTACCACACAAATAAAATTCAGTAACAGTAGTAAGTTATAGCAAGACCGGGGCTACTAAGCAAACAGAACGGCAACAAAACTAAGTCACTTTTTACTATATCAAACAAAACGTCTTTCCTATACAGTTGGCAATTCAGTTCGCAGAACGGTTTTAAACGTTATGATCATCAGTAACAAAGCGAATTGTAATTGTAGGCTCAATTTATTTAGACAATTAAAATCGGAACTTAACCTTTAAATACTAACGTGTTACCATCATCCAACCTACTAACAGATCAGTCGGCTGTTCATGTTCGTATTTATAACTTCTTTGTAACGGCCTTAATCCCAACCACTTTGGAGTCATTTAGTAATTTCTGGAAGTTAAGAATGTTTATTACCCTACAACAGGCAAATACGGCAACCATTCAGAAACAGGGATTCGTCTTCACGACCCTCAAATCAATCACGAGTCAAATACTATTTATAAACAATAATTTGAATGTAAAAGTTTTACAAACTTACAAATAATACTGAGTCTTCTATTTGATCCGCAACTTCCACGATATTCTATCCAGAGTTCACGATGAATTAATTATTTTCCTGTTGATATTGGTACAAATTACTTAACGGGGAGCTATCTAACACTTCGCTGATCACATGAGTTTTTCACACCTGAATTTATACAATTTAATCATGAAAATACCGACGTTTGACTTAATACACTAAAGTTAAATGGTTTTTAATGTTCGAAATCTATAAATGTTCATGGTCCATGTTTGAAGTTCCAAATTAAGAAACGCTAATTAGAGTTAGAGTTTCCTAGGTTTATAGTAGCAAACCAATATACGGTCTCTGGCCGCTTCGCGTTGTTAATTTTTATAGGTTTAAGGCGAGTTTCTAGAAATTTTAGACTGCACAATAATACTGGCGTTTACATACACATATAAACTGTTGATTCTTACATTCGAAAATCTTCTACAACAGGGGTGTGCAACATTTTTCGTCGGTGGGCCATATAACCAACTTCATCAATCAAGCGGGGCCACTTAAAAAACAAGCTTATTCGTGTACATGCACAATAAATTAAAAAAAATTCTCAAAATGCAAGCAATAATATTTTATATTTTTGCATGAGTGATCATTTTAGTGCGACACTTGAAATTTAGAGTCCTTGCAGAGCTTGTCAATATCAGCTTTGACAGAAGTGGTTGCCACTCTTAACTGACTGGTCAAATGTTCATCAGTCAGCTGACTTCTACATTTGGTTTTGATGAGCTTCATTTTGGAGAAAAATTGCTCACAGCAGTAGGTGCTACCAAAAAGGGAGGCAATTCTTTGTGCATGACGGGACAAATTGGGAAACTTTTCACGTACACAGAGTTTGTAAAGTCTAGCAAACTGTTTTCAGAGAATTTCCTTTTAGTGTCCATGTCAGCCTGCAGTTCAATGAGTTCCATTTGGCAATCATCAGGACTGTCTTCCACTGCCAAATCAAAGGTTGAGCGAACAATTTCAATCTAATTTCAGTTTGTCTGAAATCTGGAAATCTGTTTGCAAACTCATCACGCAGCTTTTGTACACTGGTTCCATATTTGGTGCAATCCAGATTAGGAAATTCCAGTTTCCTGGTTGCAAGACATGTAAAATGGGTCAATATGGCTCTTCTCAACTGAACCTGGAAAAGTTCCAATTTCTTCTCAAAAGCACAAATATGCTCAAACAACTTATTCACAAGTTGACTTTTCCCTTGTAGTTTTAAGTTTAAATCAGACAGATGCTGTGTAATGTCTGTGAGGAATGCTAAGTCATTCAGCCAGTTCTCATTGCTCAAGAAGTCCACATTCTGACGTTTGCTCTCCATGAAGAACTTAATCTCCTCTCGCAGATTCCAGAATCTCTTCAAAGTAGCAGCTCTACTAAGCCAACGTACAGCAGAGAAGTACAAAACATCTGAATACTCACTGTCCAGCTCATCTAAAAAGTTTTAAATTGTCGATGATTTAATCCTCGTGTTCGAATATAATTTACGCATTGGACGACATTTTTCATGACTTCTGCAAAATCCAGAACTTTGGTGCACAAGCTCTCTTGGTGAATAATGCAATGGCTTACAACTACGTCTTGTGCTCCAATTGCAGTTAGAAATTTCTTGGTGAATCCATTTGTCCTACCTGTCATGGAAGGAGCACCATCTGTTGTAGCACCACATAATTTATAAGGATTCAGTTCAAACTTTTCCACAACCTTAAGCACTTGTTCACAAATATCCTGTCCTGTGGTTGTGGAGGAAAGGCTTGCCATATCTAAAAACTCTTCGAAAACATCAAAGCCTGCAGTAACAGCTCTGATGAAAATGACAAGTTGGGATGTGTCATTGATATCAGTGCTTTCATCAAAAGCCAGACTGAAAGCTTCACACGAATTCAATCTCTCTTTCAAAGTTTCTTTGATGTCCTCTGAAAGATTTTTTGTCCTGCGTGAGACAGTAAAGCGGGAAAGGCTAGTTTGCTCCACCAAATATTTTTTCTCTGGACATGCATATTCTGTGAATATTGTTAAACAATTTTTAATAAATTCTCCATCACTGAAAGGCTTTCCCTTTTCTGCCATACATTCACAAAGCTTAAAACTCAGTTTTGTCACCAGTTCTGAATTTTTCTTGAAAGTGGTAAAAACACCTTGTTGCTTTTCAATGGATGTTTTTAAATGTTCAATTTTGTCCTTTCGTGCCTGACCAACAATTTCATCAAACTGGGAGGAGTGCTTAGTTGCGTAATGTCGCTTAATATTGTACTCTTTCATGACTGCAATTGTAGTTTGACAGACGAGGCAGACAACACCTTGATTATGTGGGACAACAAGATATTTTGTGCACCATTCACTGTTGAATAACCTTCCCTCATCATCAATTTTTCGTTTCTTAACTGCTGACATTTTACTAGCCCTGAAATCAAAACAAAAATTATTCTCACGAAAATAGCAAAGTAGAAAAAAACATAGAATTTATTTACACATGGAACCTCTTATGGACAGAAACACATGTTTCTAAATTGGCATCCGATCATAGCCTTCCGGTACTTAAATTAATTGAGAATAGCAAAATACAGTGTGACCTCGCCTATTCGCGGTTCGCCATTCGCGGCCCCGCATATTCGCGGGTTATGCGCGAACTGCGTTTTGTAGGTCACAGAGACTGAAAGGGCTTTTCGAGGAGATTTCTGTTGTATTTACTCAATCAAGCCATTTTTATCAATTGTCGTCTTCACCAAACAAGATTGGACTGCTATTGGCTGACTGCCTCAGCTTCCCCAACAACGCAAACGGCAAAGCACAGCCCGGTAACGCACGGTACAATTTAGTGAAATACATAACAGTATGCAATATTGCTACATTATTACTGCATCAATGAGTATAAGTATCATTAGTGTTTGGGAAGCATTTCATATAGTATATAATCGCATACATATACGTTTTAAAACTGCGTCCAATATTCGCGGTTTTCGCTATTCGCGGGAGGGTAAAGAACGTAACCCCCGCGAATAACGAGGTCACACTGTACATAGAATCAGATGCATCTGAAAGCAAAAATTTTAATAAATTCAGTAAAGTCACAACAATATGCTAAATAATAATCAATTTACCTTCAATCTCTTGTAGTAACTGTAAAAGGTAATAAAATTTTCACCAATAATGAATGACGGACAGCAGAGGTTAGGGAAAATTGTAGCCAGCGGGCGAAGGCGAGGTTCAGGACATGACGTTGAGTCGTAGACAATAGTGCTAGTGCACGTCACCTATTCATGCCCTAAGGAGGCCGACCAATCGAATTCGGCCTGCTCCTCTCTAGCAAAGATAATTTTAGAAGTTTGTCGAGTCGAAGCCTGGGAATCCCGTAGGATCGATGCTTTTAAAAATATTCCATTTGCGTTGGATTACAGATCAGGCCACATGGTTAGATTACAACAACTAGGGCCACACTAAATGGCTTGGCGGGCCGGGTTGAAGCCCGCGGGCCGCATGTTGCACACCCCCTGTTCTACAACTTTAAATTCTCGTCATCACGAATTACTTCTACAGCTTTAAGTAAAGAGACGTGGATTTCATAATACAGATTTAACGGTATAAGTTACCTACATTTCTAAATATGAATTTAACTTGCACAAATATCAATATCAAATTAAATGTATAATAATAAATCTGTCACAAGGTCTATTTAGTTGTATAACTGATCTCAACAAATGTCTCCAGAATATTTTATCTTTGGAATCTAAAAATTATTTCTTATACTCACTACATAACCAGCAAACTCTGCAATTGTTATAAATCTCTAATTCGTTCAATCTTAAAGGCTTTTGGTAAAAAACAGAATTTAAATACAAAAGACATGAACTACCTACGCATACATCTAGTTTCGTGTAAACTAACCATTTATTCAGAAACGGAAAAAAACAGGGCTTCAACAATGGATATCACACGGTTTTCAGAAGTTCAACAAATAAACAAAACTACGTTTCCCTTTGGTCATTTATGATCGAAAGTCTGAAAAGACTTGTAACAAAAAAGATAGATGATCATTCTTATATGGAAGCTGAACACTGTTCTATTGAAAGGACTTTGTGCTCCTATCGCGAACAATCGGATGAAGGTTTTACAAAGATTGACGTGGAAAAATTCTAACACATTGTTATTTAAAAGCTTATTTGAACATTATTTCCTATACAGCCTTAACTTCCACCACATTTGGATTCACCTCTAATGACACTTTCCCCATTGATTCAACATAGATAACACAACGTCTACTGAAATCCATATTATTAAATTTAATAAGGCATGCACAAAGTTCAAATTATCCAGAGATGGGAGACTTACTTTATCTATTTTGAAAACCTGCAAAAATGTTATCACCAAACCTGTCAATAAAGGTTGTATTGTTGTGCTTCATAAAAAGGATTCGTATATTCACGAGCCAACAAGAATATATTAACTGACCAACAGACAAATAAATGACTCCACCTTGCACAAACTCTACGCGATAATAATCATCTTAGTTTTAGAAACTATCTAGGATATTATAGAAAAACTAATCAAATGTAACCATCATCCACCCTATGCCAAAATCCTTATACTGCAATACCCCTAAAGTTGCCATTTTCTATACTGACTAAAAATTCACAAACCTAAATCCTTAAGGTTCCCCATAGTCTCTGCTTGTAACTACCTCGACGTTGTTTCTCAATCATCAGTAAACGGCCCATCAGATAAATATATCAACCATGTCCTTAATTTTTTATTGGATTTACAAGACTGTCTAGTGTAAGTTATTATTCAGTTCATTTATGTTATCTAAGATAAATAATTATTTAGTTTTTATTTTAATGGTAAGACGTATAACATATGTCGTTGCATAATTCGGTAGAAGTCATACGTTATGTATGCAGTTCAATTGTTTTAAATTGATGTCACAATTCTAGAACCTCCTGCGTTTTTCTCGCTGCTTTAACAGTTACGTAGACTAACTTCTCTTTTACTAATTTAACTTTTTTCCTAACTTATGTTCACTTGTTCGCCTATACATACATCGTTCACTGAGGCCTACAAAATTCTACAAACTACGAGAAGCTATGAATTTGAAAAATATTCGCCTTCGCCTAAATTTGTCATCTCTCACTTTTAATTAATAAAATCAATATTTTTATCTCTTTCATCATAAACAACGATTACATGTATTCATAACAATAAAAATTTAATAATAAAAATACAGTAAAATGTACCACTAAAAAATGTCCACTTTTAGACTTGATATAATAAAATGGGTTATTGTGTCCTAATCATCCTAAACTATGACTGAATATAATGAAACCTTTAAAATAAATAAAGTAAATGTTTTATTAAATATATATACACATAACACTTTATCAACACCATTTTGATATTCTGAGACTGTTTTGATAGAGAAAAATGTAGGAATAGAAATATGAAATCATAGTAACACTGAAAACAGTTATTTTGGGGACTTGACATACTAGAGTTCCATAATGGGTAGTGATACTGTAACAATCTTGAACAATATTTAATTGTAATAATGACTGTCTACAACAGTCACAAGAAAACTAAACACTGTTACATTAATGAACAAATATTTCCGAGTCTAACTTTATTTTCTAAACATTGGATGATTAACTGGATAACAGTTTCGTTTTAAAAGGTGAACTACACTTTCTATTCCCCTTCCCCATTCTTTTCGAATAAAGAACTAAAATTATTTTCATGTTTCCTTCTTACAAGAGATGACTTACTACCACTGGCTGTTTTGTACAGTTTCTCTAGTAGCAGTCCCTTTTAGTTGTTCAGCACTACTTTGACTTTCACATATTTGTTCATTTCTTTTCAAAAGCTTTCTCTCATCAGCTATGCCACAATCACTCCCTTCATATAATTGTCTTCTACCACACGCTTTTCATCTATGGCTATCATCGGCTATGCCACAGCCACACCCTTCATATAATTGGTTTGTACTTCTTTATTCATCTGTGGCTATCATCAGCTACGCTACAGCCACTCCCTTCATGTAATGTTTTCTACTACTTTTTTCACCTGTAGCTATTATCATCGGCTATGCCACAGCCACTCCCTTCACATAATTGTTTTCTACTACTTTTATAATCTGTGGCTATCATCAGCTATGCCACAGTAACTCCCTTCATATAACTGTTTTCTACTACTTTTTTCATCTGTGGCTATCATCAGCTATGCCACAGCCACTCCCTTCATATAATTGTTTTCTACTACTTTTTTCGTCTGTGGCTATCATCAGCTATGCCACAGCCACTCCCTTCATGTAATTGTTTTCTAGTACTTTTTTCATCTGTGGCTATCATCAGCTATGCCACAGTCACTCTTTTCACGTAATTGTTTTCTACTACTTTTTTCATCTGTGGCTATCATCAGCTATGCCACAGCCACTCCCTTCATATAATTGTTTTCTACTACTTTTTTCATCTGTGGCTAGCATCAGCTATGCCACAGCCACTCCCTTCATATAATTGTTTTCTATTACTTTTTTCATCTGTGGCTATCATCAGCTATGCCACAGCCACTCTTTTCACGTAATTGTTTTCTACTACTTTTTTCATCTGTGGCTATCATCAGCTATGCCACAGCCACTCCCTTCATATAATTGTTTTCTACTACTTTTTTCATCTGTGGCTAGCATCAGCTATGCCACAGCCACTCCCTTCATATAATTGTTTTCTACTACTTTTTTCGTCTGTGGCTATCATCAGCTATGCCACAGCCACTCCCTTCATGTAATTGTTTTCTAGTACTTTTTTCATCTGTGGTTATCATCAGCTATGCCACATCCACTCCCTTCATGTAATTGTTTTCTACTACTTTTTTCATCTGTGGCTATCATCAGCTATGCCACAGCCACTCCCTTCATGTACTTGTTTTCTATTACTTTTTTCATTTGTTGCTATTATCATCAGCTATGACACAGCCACTCCCTTCACATAATTGTTTTCTACTACTTTTACAATCTGTGGCTATCATCAGCTATAGCAGAGCCACTCCCTTCACATAATTGTTTTCTACTACTTTTATAATCTGTGGCTATCATCAGCTATGCCACAGTAACTCCCTTCATATAACTGTTTTCTACTACTTTTTTCATCTGTGGCTATCATTGGATATGCCACAGCCACTCCCATCACATAATTGTTTTCTACTACTTTTTTCATCTGGGCTATCATCAGCTATGCCACAGCCACTCCCTTCATAAAAATTGTTTTCTACTACTTTTTTCGTCTGTGGCTATCATCAGCTATGCCACAGCCACTCCCGTCATGTAACTGTTTTTTAGTACTTTTTTCATCTGTGGCTATCATCAGCTATGCCACAGCCACTCTTTTCACGTAATTGTTTTCTACTACTTTTTTCATCTGTGGCTATCATCAGCTATGCCACAGCCACTCCCTTCATATAATTGTTTTCTACTACTTTTTCATCTGTGGCTATCATCAGCTATGCCACAGCCACTCCCTTCATGTAATTGTTTTCTACTACTTTTTTCATCTGTGGCTATCATCAGCTATGCCACAGCCACTCCCTTCATGTAATTGTTTTCTGCTTTTTTTTTCATCTGTGGTTATCATCAGCTATGCCACAGCCACTCCCCTTCATGTAATTTGTTTTTTTCTATTACTTTTTTTTTTGTTGCTATTATCATCAGCTATGACACAGCCACTCCCTTCACATAATTGTTTTCCACTGCTTTTTTTCATCTGTATTATCATCAGCTATGCCACAGCCACTCCTTCATAAAAATTGTTTTCTACTACTTTTTTTTTCTTTTTCTCTGTGGCTATCATCAGCTATGCCACAGCCACTCCTTCATGTAACTGTTTTCTAGTGCTTTTTTTCATCTGTGGCTATCATCAGCTATGCCACAGCCACTCCTTCATGTAATTGTTTTCTACTACTTTTTTCATCTGTGGCTATCATCAGCTATGCCACAGCCACTCCCTTCATATAATTGTTTTCTACTACTTTTTTCGTCTGTGGCTATCATCAGCTATGCCACAGCCACTCCCTTCATGTACTTGTTTTCTACTACTTTTTTCATCTGTAGCTATCATTGGCTATGCCACAGCCACTCCATTCACATATATTACAGTTGCAAATCTCGAAAAACTACTCACTTCTAAACATTTTTGTATAACTTTAGTAAAAATGCATGTAAATCTTGATTCATATGTTGTTTTATTCAGACCTTATGTGAATGAAAATGTGAAAATTTACCCGTTTTTACACAGAAAATAAGTTAATTTCTAAATTTCATTATCCAATGTCATAAAAGCAAAGTTTGAAGGGAATAATGGCCATTTTCTGTACTTTTACAGCATAAGCAATTATGAAATAACACATACTATCCAGGAACAAAATCTGTGTTATATAGTGTAATTTCTACACATTAATCGATTTAACAAAGCATCCAGCCCACTTTGTGGGAACGTTTCAAATGAACAGAAAGGGTAACTAACCCCAAGGAAATTATAAGTGCGAAAGTAAAGAAGGTAAAAATTGTAGATCACTAACAAGAGGATAAATTGTGATTGCAAAATGGAAGAATAAACGTATTGTTCTTCTGTTGTTAGTGAAGCATGATCTGAGCTTCAAAGATATTGGACGGAAAATCAGTGATGTGGATGCCAAAAAACCAGAAATGGTTTTCAATGTTAATATCATAAAACAAAGAATAGACATATCCGATCAAATGTCCAGCCACTTAGAAAGAGCATTAGATGGTGTCATAAGATTTCCTTTGAGTTTTTTACGAAACATAGCAGTGGGAAATGCTTTGGTATTATTCAATAAAGGACACCAAAAAAACTTCAGCTTCATGAGTTTCTAAAACCAATTATTGAATCATTGTGTCAAGTAAATGCTCAAGCAATTGTAACACCATGGAGAAGAGCAGTAAGAGCCTACCCATAGCACGTTATGAAAACTTCCACTGAATGAGACAAGTCAAACAGAATAATTGGTAAAAGATGCATTAGCTGCTTCAGTGAAATAAGAAATACAATGGCTGTAAAAGAAGCCGACAAAAAGACCAAAAACGTTCGCACATATTGTGATGAATGTTAAAGTAACCATGCTCTACGCATTACTTGTTTCAATAAAAGACATAAGGTCACATAAGTACAAATAATACCTATAATAATGACTGCCACTTCAAACTGCTTTCTTACTGTTCATTATTTTTATTTTCATAGCAAACTGATTTATCTGTTTTCTTTTTTGAAAACAGTATGTTGGAAAATTTATAACATTTCGCTTAAAATTATTTTTTGTATTTGTTTTTTCTTACATTCCCTATGTCAAAATAACAACTTTGCTGCAAATTATTTTTTTTGTATCCCTTTATGTTTAAATAAAGTGATTTGCTTACTCTATTGTTCTTGATGACGAGAAACCCACATCTTCAGATGACCAAGGAAGGTCGAGACGTGGTTTTCTCCTTATCAATAAAAGTGTTAATTCCCATACCAGCCGTTCTGAGATATATTTTAGTCTATTTTTATATACTTTATACAATTATCAGGTGAATAAAATATAAAAAAACTTAAGAAAAAATAGGTGGACTTAGAAAAGAAATATTGTTCTGATGTCCCACTCTCATCTGTATATGTAGCCACTGTATCCCAGCCAATAAGTGGCCCTTTATGGATTTAGAAAAGAAATATCGTTCTGATGTCCCACTCTCATCTGTATATGTAGCCATTGTGTCCCAGTCAATAAGTGGCCCTTTATGGACATAGAAAAGAAATATCGTTCTGATGTCCCACTCTCATCTGTATATGTAGCCACTGAGTCCCAGCCAATAAGTGGCCCTTTATGGACTTAGAAAAGAAATATCGTTCTGATGTCCCACTCTCATCTGTATATGTAGCCACTGTGTCCCAGCCAATAAGTGACCCTTTAAAAAGAAACAGAGCACGAATAAACGGTGGGGGAGCTGACGTGTTATTTTTATCACCAACAAATCACAGACACATAGTGTAAAATAACCCCAATGTGAAGAAAAGAAACAGGTTAGTCATCGTAGATGTGAGTTATTCGAGGTACGTCTCGTTCAATTACCACAGAATCCTTTGAAAAGAAATCACAGGCAACCATATAAACGCTAAGTATATAAACGCTATATAAAAATACTATAATCAAAGCCATTGTATTAAATGCAGTTTTAGGGGTATTTAAAGTTGGAGCAATAAATACAAATTAGATAAAATCTTTGAAACTAGTAATTAAAGGGCAAGGTAGCAAATAAATTAAAATTTGGTGTAAGTGAAGGAATTACAATCACATATCTATATTAATATCAACGTTTACGTTAATTTTATATTTAGAAATCTACATTACTTATACTATTAAATTTGTATTGTGAAAGTCCCACTTATTCACTAAAATTGTAGAAAATCCCCCGAGTGTAAGCATCAACAATACATGTGTGTATGTAAACACTTGCGTATCGTTTATATCTTTGCATAAACTCAAAATTTCAAAAAACTATCCTCCCGCTTATAAATATAACCAATTATGCGCCAAGAGACAGTACATATATTAGCTTTGATTAGGGTGCTAAAAATCTTGGAAGCTACAACTGTGATTGGTGTAATCGGGAACTTCAGATATTTTATTTCTAACATTACAAACCAATTAAATTCAGCGAATTCAAATCGGATATTAGCATTTTTACGAAAGTAGTATATAATTTCAGCAGTGGATATCACGGAATATGGCTAACAGAAAACGAAGAAAACAGTTCCATGTTAAGTGAATTGTATCTGATATCAGCTCAGTTTTAATTCATTCATCATGAATCCTCCTTGTTAGCAAGTTTTATAAATATGATACATATCGACATTTAATTACCTTCTAAATCTAAATTATCAGTTAACTCAGTTTCAGGTTTTTGAAATTATGACACATTACATAATAAATTGGGGGATCTTCTGGGATTTGAATCAGAGACAAAATTCAATGTAAATTAAATTCACAATTTAATTTATATTTATCAGTGCTATCAAGATTTGATTATATGTGATTATCAAGGATTTTTGAATTACCCTCCATAAAAAGATATAATAAAAATGAATTGCTCGAACTAGAAGAACCAGAAGTTAAAAACTGAATGAGAAAAAATGAGCTAGGAGGCATATTGTTGTCTTAGGAATTATTATAGGAATATTTTAGTGTCCCGACTGGCCAATCAGAATTGAGTGATAAAGATAAGTTATAGAATCAACTAAAACTCAATCCAATCAAGCTTGTATCGAAGACAGAAAAGAAAAAGAACAAGCTAGTATCGAAGCTGCAAGAGTAAATAAACGTCTCAAAACAGAAAAATTTCGAACTGAAGCCGAAAATGAAATTATCTAAAAAAATTGAAAATTACATTACACCCCAATCAATCAAGGCAAAGTGACAACTTTGGATTTAATTGATACGTTAATTAAAGCATCACTTTTCACTGAAAATGAAGTTGATAAATATTTTCAACATTTTGAGAAGGTTGGTCAAGCCATAGAAGGGCCCACTGATAATTGGTTTTTATTCTTACAAAGTCTTCTAACTGGTAAACTACAAAAAGCTTAGGCCCGATATAGTCTCGGCATTCTTTGTTAGACCAAGATCTCTGATCAAGTCATTGAGGTCTCTTTGGTTGGGGTAGTATGGGTTGCTCTCACCAGCTGCACCTCTGAAATTGTAATCTGGATCTTCAACGTCTACCTCCTTTTCTGATTTGCTGCTCTCTTCCGAGGATGGCTGCTTTCTCTCTGGTGGAGTGGGTACAGGGAGCTTAGGGCAGTGTGGCACTGGAGCAATGGATGATGGAAGGTCTGGATACATGATAGCAGATGCATTCTTGCCAGCCCAACGATTGGAAGGGTCCACCATGCAGAAGTAGCAAATGCTTGAGTGGTCAGTAGGTTCACGCCAAATTCTTGGAATAACAAACTTCACATGGTTCTACTTCCCCTCTGTACCATCCTGCAAAGGAGCAAAATAAAATTGTTATTATGAAGAATAAGTTTATTTTATCCATAACTAATGTGTAAAAGGTTCGTGCAAAATATTTTATATGTGATATTTTTCTATACTATTGAAAATTTAAAAACATTTACATTTTAAAATGCCAAAATTTGTATAATATAAAATCTTACTATTCAAGCAATAAAAATTGTCCGTCTTACCTTCTAGAGTTTTTTTACAGTGCTCACAGGTAAAATGAGGTGCCCAGAGTTTGTCTTGATCCCTGACAGGCATGCTGAAATATGCCTTGTAGGCTTCATACATTTTAGCAGATGCTATCACAGAGTACTTTTTCCACTTGTCACGATAAATTGGCCACATTCATAGCAGAATGCGTCTGGATAATGCTTGCAGCTTCTTGATGCCATATCTAATAAAATCAGATACGTCTATGTGTTCACTTAGGCAGCTAGAACTAAACTGAAGTGGTGAGCGGTAAGCCCTATATAGATATTAATATGTAAAGTTCTAGAAAATTCGAAAAGGTTCTTAAAATTCTCGTAAGTCTACAACATCCTAGAAAGTTCTTAAAAATTCTCGTAAGTTTGAGAAAATTCTCTATCAACTACTCAGCACTGAATCTGCCTGGAATATTCTGGAAAATAAGTAAATTTGAAAATTTCATTACCCAGGTCATAAAAGCAAAGAGAAAAGTAGGTCTTTTCCATTTACTTCAGGCATAAGCAATTGGTAAATAACACTTTATGCCCAGGAACAAGTAAAAGTACAAATATTGTTACATAGTGTTATTATTATATCAGGTCATCCTTTAAGTAATGTCCGATTTTAGGTTCAAAAAAAGAGAAATGATTTCAAACGCTTTTAATGTTATTTAATCAATAATGTATGTTCCATTATTATTAATTACTTCCTGCCAACGATTCACAAGCTCCTTAATGCCACTTATTTAAAATTCTTAGGGTTTGGAGAAATATAATGTAGATAGAGTAGTTTTGATATCTTCATGTGTTCTAAGCTATTTTCCATCAATATAATTCTGCAAGCTTCGAAATATATGATAATCAGATGGGGCAAGGTCTGAAGAATAAGGAGAATGTAGAAGTTCTTCCTAGTCAGCTGTTCAATCTTTGCAGGTGTAATCCTTGCTGTAAGGGACCGTGCATTTTCCTGATGTAACACAACACCTTTACGATTAATCAAAGCAGGCCTCCTTTCTTTCAGTGCAACATTTAAGAGCTCTAGTTGTTGACAATAGAAGTCTGATATAATTGTTACATCGAGTGGCAGCAACTCAAAGTAAATGACATCAACAATATCCCACCAAACGTCTAACAAGACTTTCCTTAGGTGGAGGTCCATTTTGGGCTGTGTTTTAGCCAGTTTACCTGCATTGAGCCATTGTCTGCAGCACTTAACATTTCTATAAAATATCCCTTTTTCATTTCCAGTCATTAGCCAGTCCAAAAAAAAAGATGAGTTGCGTTCACGAGAGTGCAAAGAAGTGCAAATGTCCACTCTTGCTCTAAGGTTGGTTTCTATCAAATCATGTGGAAACATTTTCCAAGTTTTTACACCTTTCCAAGCCATTGCAGATGACAGTGAATTGTTGAACGGGTTTAATTAAGCTTCTGTATTAGTTCTTCAACTGTTACAGCACAATCTTCATCAAGTGCAGTCAACAGCAAGTCATCATTAAACTCAACAGGACGACCTGAATGTGGAGCATCACTTAAGCTGTAATCACCTAATCTGAACTTCTGAAACCACCTCCGACTTTTTTTTTCATTGAGAGACTCTGCACCATAAACACCTTGAATGTTTCTGCTGCACTTTTGCCTTTCTTAAACTCATAAAGCATTATATGCCTAATGTGCTCCTCAGACACACCCATTTTCACAGGGGTTTATTTGATAAATGATTTGAAAAAGTGGAGTTCGCTTAACTTCTTTTATTTTTGAACGTTGTCATACACGTTGCACTACATATTTTAGTCATTAAAGCCTTCTACAAAGACAGAAATGATGATGCACTTTCTGTATTAAACTTTCGGACATTATGTATGAGATGACCTGATATAAAGATCTATGTGAATGGGAAATAAATTTTGTATGATTACATATTTCAGTAGTTCCGATAATCATGCAACAACTTTGCCTTTATTTTTTAAATCTATATCTTTACTTCAAAAGTGTATTAAATACTACAACTGTTTTTTTCTTTTTTTTTCTTTTTTGGGCTTGGTGATCAAGGCTGGTTGGTTGGTTGTTTTTGAATTTCGCACAAAGCTATTCGAGGGCTATCCGCGCTAGCCGTCCCTAATTTAGCAGTGTAAGACTAGAGGGAAGGCATCACCACCCACCGCCAACTCCTGGGCTACTCTTTTACCAACGAATAGTGGGATTGACCGAACTTTTTTAACGCCCTCCCCCCAGATGAAAGGGCGAGCATGTTTGGCACGACGGGGATGCGAACCTGCGACTCTCAGAGTACGAGTCGCACGCCTTAACACACTTGGCCATGCCGGACCCATGTGATCAAGGCAGTGAACTCGTAATGTTCGGATTTCTGATTCGAAACCAGTCGTACCGAACATGCCCTTGCAGACGTAGGTAACGTTATAAAGTTCTGACACTCGTATTATTCATCAGTCTAGTCTGCTACCACTAAATTATGGACATTAACGTAGATTGCCCTCTGTAGCTTTGCGCAAAATTTCGAAACAAAACAAACTTTCGGCTTGTATATAAAAGGAATAGTTTTTTGCGCCATCTACCGTATATTTAATATTTGATAAGCATGGCAGTACAGGGTTGTTTGCGAGGTGTTTTGATTGACTTAAGTGGAACAATTCACATAGAAAATTGCGCAATATGTGGTGCTGCTGATGCTTTAAAACGGTGACTTGAACAATTAGCAAAGTTTTAGCAGTTATTTTGATAACGTGTTTTTAGCATCTTTTAAAATTATTTAGTGTTCTGCCTTTGACTATTATTATCACTATTACTATTAGTGGTATCATATTTTTAAACTTAAAAACATTTTATTGTTACTGACTTGTGCTGTTGTTTGTTATAAAGCACAAAGGTGCAAATGCTCACCACAGATTTCGAACCCCAGTTTCTAACATGCAAGTCTGCAGACGTACTGCTGTGTAAATGTTGACTCAATGTTTCTGAGAGAGAGAATAAGAGTTATTAAGTAAAGATTGCTTCTTCAATGCTTAACTTGATTTAGGATAAGCTTATGAGCTGGTTATTAAAATTTAATCTAAAGACTGATTTAAATTAACATTGAACATTTAAGTTGTATCTATACACATGCATCAAGGTGTAAAAAAAAAGTGTAAAAGTATTCTATAGAAAAAAATGGAACTAAGCTCTTTTTGTATCTGATTATAACAATCTATGATTTCTAACCTTGTGAACTGCAAACTTTTGCATATAAATTACAAATTAAACCTAATAAAATTTTAATTTTTGGTCTTTTAAGATTCAGTAATGACAGTTACTATAATGCAGTGCTCATTGTCTGACCATTAAAGTTTTTTAAGGAAGTGTGAATGATATAACTTTTGAAATTTTTTACTGTCTTATTATTCAGTGGATAAGGTTTTAATCAATAATTTCTGAAAAAATGCAGGGTGAATAGCATAAAAAAATATTTTCAATTAAACATTTTAGTTCAATAAATTAATATTTTTTTTTTATATAATGAAAGGTTGAGGAAAACATGTTTGAAGATCAGATTTGTAACAAACACTACCAAAGAATCCAAACGTATTTTGTGGGAGCGATTAACAAACCTGGGGTTTTCCATAGAGCAGGATGAAATCTTTACTTCTTTGACAGCAGCTCATGAGGTGGTATGTAGGAAAAACCTTCGACCCCAGTTGTTGTTAGAAGATGAAGCTTTAGAAGATTTTCCAGGTTAGATGAAAAATTCAAATAAATCTAGATACTTGCATTAGAACTGTTTTCAAACTTTGATTGCACTTTGTTGTTATGCTTTTACCTCATATTTTTCTTTTAGCTGTTAAATATTACATCATAACAGTTTTGTTTCTATTTCATCATTATGATTAGATTCTAATTTACTCTTGGCTTGGTAATAGATTATCACATTATCTGATTACCCAAGAAGTGGGCCTCTTAACATAGTACATTAATTTATGTGTATGAACATACGTGCTGTTATGAATTATATTTCATTATGTCTTCTTTGTCACTTAAATAAATATTATCTTAATATTAATAATATTTTAAAACTAGTAGGTGCAGCCTATCAGAATATGTATTTTGGTTATTGATAAAAAGGCACACCAAATAAAGAAATGCTAAAGTCTGTGAAGCGTATGTAATAAAATACAGGGTGTTTGGAAAGTCACTGTGCACTTATATATTTATTAACAGACAAAACTGCACAGTGACTTTCCGAACACCCTGTAGTAAATTATTACCAATAAATTGTTAGATAAATTTAAAGAAAGCATAATAAAGTACTTTTCAGAAACATATCATAAAAAAACAACTATTTTAAAACTTCATGAATGCAGAGTTAATGTTGAGTAACAAAAATATAAAACAGATTAATACACTTAGGTACATATCCTGTTCTTTCATTGTGTTGTAAACAGCAAAAGGACTTTTTATGTGGAATTATTTTCTTTTCTTGATAGATACTAATACAAAAAATCCCAATGCAGTTGTTGTGGGATTGGCACCTAGCAAGTTTAACTTTAACACCCTTAATGATGCTTTCAGGTAAGTAGGATTTGTTTGTTTGTTTGTGTTTCTGCATTTGCTAAATTAAAAAACAGAAAATTCTTTCAAAACTAAGTTACAAGTGGAATAGTAGAGTTCTGTATTGAGGATTTATAATAATTTTAGACCAAGTAAAAAAACAATAACACATGTTTAGTGTTTCCACCCACTTCCTTACAACACATGTTTAGTGTCCCCACCCACTTCCTTTTTTGTATTTACATTCCCCTTTTTTATATTTATCATAAAGTCTGTTTCATTTTGACAACTTCTGTTTGACATGAACTGTTATAAAATAAGCAACAATTGTGAAAAGGATGGCAAACTTTCTTTCAAAGAGGAGAGGGCATTATAAAAAAAGGACTTCCTTCTCCTACTTTTCAAAAACATTAGATGCTAAACTTTTTCAGTTGGTCTTATATGGTTCTGTTGATGAAATTAAATTGATTGTAGTTGCAAGAGAAATATTTAATATTTTGAGATGAAATAACAAAAACTTGGATTTGTTATAAAGTTTATGTAAATCTATTTTTTTTTAAATCTGTTAACTAGGATGTATATTTATCATAAAGACTGCTGAAAATGCAATCGTAATAATCATCGACTAATATCAGTGTTATGTTTTATATCAGCACATGTTCAACAAATATCAATAGCCATGTTTAACACATAATCATCGATAATATCAGTGTTATGTTTTAATATCGCACATGTTCAACAAATATCAATAGCCATGTGATAACACATTGCAAAATTTTTAAGACAAGAATCATCATTTATTTCTGTCAGTGTGGATGTATATAAAAACAATTATCCATTCATAAATGCATAATTCAATAGCAATGTGTTATCACATAACTATTGATATTTGTTAAACATGTACTTATATTAAAAAGTAACTGATATTAGTCAATGATTATTATGAATATGATAAATTATCACTTATCTTTGTTTTTGTACTAGTAAAATGTTGTTAATGTCAAAATCAAACTTCCAGTTTTAATTGGTTTACCATCTAATAGTTTATGTTAACTGCAGTAGTGCTAGTGCTAGAAATAAAGTAAAAATATTGTACAATATTTTGTTATGTATACCATGGTTTTAAAATTATGATGGCCATAACATTTGAACCAGACAGGAATTTTGCACAAAAATCTGTAAAATGTTTAAGGAAAATGCTTAAATAACTATCTAATTGTGGTATAAAAACATGATTCAGATTAATTGGAAATAAATATTTAAAATGTTGTTTGAATTTAAAAGTGTTGTATCTGGGTTAAATTCTTAATCTCTGATTAACCAAATTTTGTTTATTTATGCTTGTTTATTCCAAGTGATTAAAAAGTAATTCCTATTAGTGAAATAAAAACAAACTGTTAAATATTCTGTTTTGGAGTGAGGATGTGCTAGATTATCAGCATATTTTTTATTGTTTTTTTTAACTTCATTTCAGACTGGTTCTTAGTGGTGCCCCCTTGATTGCTATCCACAAAGGTCGATACTACAAAAGGCAAGATGGACTTGCTCTTGGACCTGGACCTTTTGTAGCTGGTCTTGAATATGCCACAGATAGAAAAGCTGAAGTTGTTGGAAAACCTGAAGCTTCATTTTTTTTTAGAGGGACTTAAACCTTTTGACTGCAAACCAAGTGAAGCTATTATGATTGGAGATGTGTGTTTGTTGATTGAGTTTTTTTTTATTACTGTTTTCATTCTTGACCTTATGCTTAGTGTCATAGTTGATTTTCACACAAAATTGAATTGATTGTAAATTCCGAAAATGAATGTTTTTAGTTGTTATATTTCCTGATATCCTGTGGCAATACAGTGAAGCGAGTAACACTGAATATTACTCTCCTTGAACAAATATATTGTAACCAAAAAAACAAAACAAACTATATTTCAATTACAGTTATAATAAGCAGTTACACACGTACTCATAGAAATAGAAAGACTTGAAGTCAATGATAAAACAAACTGTTTCAATTTTTCAATTATATCTGGTTTGTTTTACCATTGACTTGAAGTCTTTCTATTTTTATGAGTATGTGTAACTACTACTGCTCTGTCTGTTAACTTGCTTCTCAAAAATAAATTATGCTCTCTATTGTAGGTTGTAAGTAATAATGCAGAATATTGGTGTTCAAACAGTTATGGAAGCACAACAGCATTCAGGCTTTATTCTTTTATATGTAATTTTTTCCATGTGGTTACAGTGAAAACATATATGTCAGAACACTATGCTTTTTTTACTTGTTTTGAGCTAACTTTAATTCAAGATGTACCCTGTGTATCCACTGGTTCTCTTTTGTGTGGAGCATTTTGTTATTAGTTTATTGAAGATTTCAACATCTTGGGAATTGTGGCTAAAAAGAATGCAGTGCATGAAAGAGAGTTTGTACATGCATGAGGTGCATTCTGAAATAATTGTAAATTGAATAGCGTAATCTGAGCTACTAGAATTGTGAATTTATCATTGCCTGGTGATATGCGTGTAAAACCAAAAGCTTGTGTAAACAGTATGTCTGAGAACTTGTAGATGGAGAAATAAGCATTCTAAATTATTAATAATGGATGCTTTTGTGAAATCTTGCTATATGGGAGAAAAATATTAACTTATTTTAATGTTTACCTAAAAATAATGTGAATGTACAGTTTAGTTATTTGGCCAATTAACATGAGAATATTTTGATTGCTTTTAAAGGATGTTAGAGATGATATTGATGGATCCCAGAGGGCAGGACTAGTAGGAATGCTGGTTAAGACTGGTAGGTATAAAAGATGGATATATTTAGTTATTATGTATTCCAAGTATTTGATTGTTTTTCATCTAATTTAGTAAAATATTTTTTGTGTTAAAATTCACTAAATCTACTTTCAACAACATTGAATATTTAAAATTGTATATAATGTCCATGACTTAACTTTTTAATATTGCAGAGACAGGGTTATGTACGTTTTTTTTTTCTGTTATAAAAATAATTGAGCAAATATCACAAGTTTTATTAAAATCAGTTAAGTTTGTATCAAAATGGTTCTTAATTAGTTTATCTATCTCTTGACATATATTTTGAGTACTATTTTGCTTTCTATGCTTAACTCAGGTGTTTTAAGGAATACAAGTTCTAGCTTTTATGGTGTGAAAGAGTTTTGTTTTAAAATTGGTTGTGTGATAATTTTCAAGTTCACAGAGTTCAACAGTAAATAAAATTTTTGTATTTAAATTAGAGATTTGATAGTGCACTTAGATGTCAGTTTGCATAAATTTACAAAATAATTATTTTATAGCTGAACAGAAAAATCAAAAAATGAATGTTTTATGAAAGACTAGGAAGGTCTGGGGAAATAATGATAGAAAATGAGTTATTGTATCAATGACTTTAAAAAATATTCTTCCTTATTATTCCACACGACAGTTTCTTACAATAAAAGAAACCTATAAACAGTAAGTCAACTCAAAGTGAAACTATTGAAATATTATTTTTAATTAACTTTAGCTGTGTAGTGTGTTTTTTGTAATATATTAACATAAGAATTGAGGGTTTTATAATTATTTTATAGCTTTTGTTCTTGTATTAACAGGAAAGTATAGAGAAGGTGATGAACTTAAGATTTCTCCATCTCCAAATTATGTGTTTGAAAATTTTCCAGCTGCAGTAGACTTTATAATAAATCACTTGACATAGCAAACTTTGATTTATTGTGTGTTTTTTTTACTTATTAATTATGTCTTATGAACCAGAATTAGTTTAAATATTGAGATTTATGTTACACCTTATGTAGTAGTTTTATTTGGCTAAGTATGTCAATCATTTAGTATTGAAAGATGTCCAGAGAAAGGTATCACAATGTTTGTACTGTCAAGGATAAAGTTTAAAAGGTTAATTGAGTGTAGGTTGATAAATTGTTTTGTAAAATATTATTTTTCAACACAAAATCGTGTTATTTATTTAGCCTACCCATGAAAACATTTCCTAATATACTCTATTTGTGTTATAATGAATGGAAGGTCATATTTGGCATAATGAGTTAAAATTAAAGTGTTGGATTCAGTTTTATTGTAAAAGATACTAGTAGACATATTGATACACAGTTGCCCTATTATCAGTTTTGTTTAGACAAGACAATACTGTATTGTGCTTGTCAATAAACTACGCAGTATATTATTGAAATTGACAACAGATGAAATATTTAGTGTTATGCTACCACTTAATACGTCCATAATTACAGAGTTAAGATGGTACTTTTAATGTTTGTGGTACATAAAATATTTTCTTTAATTGTCATTAATTTCCAACTCAAAATTGAGACACTGAGAAAGCAGTTGAAAACATCAAAGTTATTCTGCTTTATATTTTAATAAAATACATTCTAAATTACAATTTTATTTAAGAATGAAATTCATAGGTTATGTGAAAAATACTAATGATTTATTTCACAGGTAAGTAAAAAAAGTATTAGTATATGGGCTAGGATAAAATCATTGTAATAACTTCCTGTATGTTGTTATTAGTAAACTATAAAGCATTTGAAGTTGAAAATAGTTGTGTTGCATATAAATCAGCGACAGTTTCCAGTAATCAGTGATGTCGAGAAACCCACTTGTTGAGAAATTTATATGCAAAAAAGCGGCTCGTAAAATATTTTCTCAACCCAAACGAACCGTTTTTGCATACAAGTTTCCAGTAATAGTCACAGTAAATCTAATGAGATACTTTTGTGAATAGTACATTTATTTATGCAAAAACTTGAATCTCAGTTTGCTTTTTCCACCTTACTTTTTTGAAAATTAAATATAATGAATTGTTATATAATTATAAATACACAAGTCATCGTTAGTATGTGTCATACAAATTAGAAATGTGCATGTAGGCCTTGACAACATAAATAGACATGTATATAAACAAATAAAAAATTTCATTAAATATTACCTTCAAACGTTTTGAGTTGTGAGAAAACGTGTTGTGTTTTAATATTATGCTTCCTGAATTGCAATTATTTAAAGAAATGTTTACCAACTAAAACTTCAAGCTGCAAAAAACTTGGACCCAGCATGGCCAGGTGGGTTAAGGGATTCAACCCATGATCTGATGGTCACAGGTTCAAATCCCTGTCTCACCAAACATGCTCGTCCTTTCAGCCTTGGAGGTGTTATAATGTGACGGTCAGTCCAACTATTTGTTGTAAAAAGAGTAGCCCAAGAGTCGGCAGTGGGAGGTGATGACAAGCTGCCTTCCCTCTAGTCTTACACTGCTAAATTAGGGACAGCTAACACAGATAGCCCTAAAGTAGCTTTGCACATAATTCAAAACAAACAAACAAAAAACTTGCCTGTACTTGTGTAGATCATAACTGATGAGTTGAGATATATGGAAGACTTGTGATAAGTGATGTCATTAAAAAACTTGTTTTCTGTATGCTTAAAAACCTATTCTACTTGTACAGTAACATTATGACGTTCCTAGACTAATACTTAACTGTGTTTAAATAATTTTACTAGGCTTTCAGTGGATCTGTTAGATTGACAATGGTCACAGAGAAACTTATAAGAAATTATTGAGCGTAGAACTTGTATGCTGGAGCAAAACGTTCTCTAATGCAGAACAGTTGACATTTTTCTTAACATTGTGCACATGTTTGTGTATATGGTGGAAATGAAAGTCATATTATACAATAACTTGCTAGCTTAATTATCTCCAATGTTTATCTCTTAGGTTAATCACTTCTTGCTAATGCTAATTATGTTTATCAACATATATCATGGCTAGATCAAGCAGGAGTAAACATACTGATGTTAAGATATATTTTAAGTTTAGAGTTTACACAGCTCAACAACTAACTTAGCTTGTTGCTGGTAAATGTTTAATTCACATGTTGTAAATTTGTCTATAAAACATTTATGGCTCCTCTGATATCCTACTGTTTATGAAACTTTAGTGATGTGTCAACCTCTGTGAACTAAGGAAAGCTTCTTGAAGTGTTTCTTGTGAACTCAACAAGATAGATGATCTCTTCTAGTTGTCATACATACACCATACAGGTTTTAATCATTTACCTTATGATGCTATCTATGCAATCAGAAAGAACTAAAGAAAAGACTGTACAATAAAACAGTTGTATTGTTTAATATGAATCTAAGTTGTTACAAATTCATAGTAGCAGAAATCTTGAAAAATTAGACCTTTTGGTTGGGGTGTTTGACATATTACCTGCAGGACATAGGACGTAAATCAGATGCAGGTTGTACTTCCTGTTCAACCCTAGGTTTACTATAATGTGATGGTTAATCCCACTATTCAATGGTAAAGAGAGCAGCCTAAGAGCTGGTGGTTCTTCAACAACAAAAATGTGGTTCTTCTAACTTGTTAGATACAACATCAGAAAATGTCTTTTATTGGACTGGGTTGTATTCATTACATAGTTTGGATTAAAGTACCAGACATTGGATGTGTCACGACCAATTAAAAACTTATTTGTCAATCTGTTTTATATCTACAATGAATGGATAGGTTGTTACAATGGGTTGCTAATGTTTAATATACTGGTTGACATAAAATATATCACTATTACCATTTCCAACAAAAAAGTTGGCTCTAACAGCATTTTATTGTCAAGTAATGTTAATAACTTTTGTCCATTGAGAGTTGTATGATTAGTCTGTTTGAAAGTGAGAACTGCTATATAATAGAAAACACCATAATACATGGAAAAATAATAAGGATAAATCTTCAAAATTAGTAAAACACGTATAACAAAACTTCTATTATTATTTACAATGTTTCAGACAGGTTGCTTAAACCATGTTACGTAGTAAAAAAACTGACAGTATATACCCAGTCTGGTTGATATAGAGGATTAATTATTTGGGATTATGCTCTAATCTGTCCTCTGCAGAAGAGAAGAAGCTGTTGAGAAGACAGGAATCTGAGATATGGAAGCACTCTCAATTTTAAGTATGGAGGAAGAAGAGTGGAACAAATGGTTGGAATTGTCACAGATCAAAAGGATCACCCAAACTATGACAAAAATAAAAACAAATTAGTCAAAAATTGGATATCTTCTTGAAAAATTGAAGCAAATTTAATTATAGTTTTTAATAAAGCAGACACGAGCTATATTGAATAAATATTCAGAAAAATATCAAAGAAGAAACACCTAAGTGCACAAGTAGTAATGCAATCAGTCTTTCTGATGGTACATAGTTTAGTTCTAATTACTCTCTATAATACCACATACAAAAGTCTCAGAACTTCATTATACTCATTTGTTATTTTCTATAACTTACAACAGACATTCACCTTTAAGTGATTACAAGTGTATCAGAGTTCAGCCATGAGAACCTTGTATGTTTCATTCTCTTGACATTAAATAAATGGTTAAACCAATCTGAAGGCTCGATGATCAGCCTGAGGGCTTGTAACAGTATAATTTTGGTTTTGATCCTTGTGGTGGGAACATTGCAGATAGTAACAATGCGAAATCTTTCAATTAAAACAAAAGTAAAATACAATGGGAATAATATAATGTATATAATTTTTGTGCATGTGATTAAGAAGGGACTTGAGGATTTTTTCATCCTGTTTACGCCAAAACAGTTTTTAGCTTTAATACCAGTTGCATTGAAATGAATAATAATTACACTCGGACTAAAAAGGGGTTTGGTATGACCTATTGGTCATTGTACTTTGTTTGTGGATCTGAGTGTTCATGGTTTAAAAACAAGAAATACTCTACTTTTGGGGTCCAAAAGGTGCATTATAAAAGTGACTATTAAATTGCATCATTTGGTCAAACAAGAGTAGTCCAACAGTTGGTGGTAGGTGCTGTTCATTAGCTTCATTCCCTGTAGTCTGTTGAAAATTAGGGATGACTTCATGAAGATAACCCAAATCTATCCAGGTTTGTACGAGAAACTATGAAACACACAAAATTTAGACCTCCAAATAACATAACACTGAATAATGTAAATTACTTTATACAAAGTGAATGTTGAATCATAATTAAATCATAATAGTTATTGCACCCCAGTGGCTCAGCGGTATGTCTGCGGACTTACAACGGTAAAAATCGGGTTTCGATACCCGTGGTGGGCAGAGCACAGATAGCCCATTGTGTAGCTTTGTGCTTAATTCAAAAACAAACAAACATGATAGTTATTTACAACTGCACTCAAAACCTGGTTTTATTTTCTGTTATTAACTGACAAAAGGATGCAGAAACTGTAGTTACAAATTATATAATTTTTACACCTTCAGGTTTCTTATTGGATATCACAGAATAGCATAATACACTTAGCATTTCTCTCTCTTTCACCTTTTTTTTTTATGTTGGATTTGGTTTTAATGGGTACTTTTCGTTGTGAATTAAGGCATGTCGTACATTCATGTGTAGCATGGAATTCAAGATGTTTAATTTGTTTATGCTTTTGATAAAATAAAAACATCATGTTGATCCATATACTTCAGTTTTATTTAGAGCCTTTGGGTTGCTAGGGCTTAAGAAACCAACCGATACGACTTTCCATTTTGAAAAAAAAAAGGACGTTCAATTCACTTCCCAAATAATTACAGGATCGCCAATCCACACTGAATATAGTTGTTTATATCCCAATCTATATTAAACGAAAATTATCTTAAATTAGTTTCATGCACCACATAATCATGTAAACCATTAAACAAGTTTATAATTCCGAGGAACAAAAGTAAACATGGATTTCCAAATCTCATATTATTAACCTTAATACTTCAGTTCTTGTTTCCAACTTTAACATTCCACCACCAAAGCATAATTTGTATGGGTAGCTTATTGGAGCTCTAACGGTTTAGTAGACCTGAATCACATCATATATATACTTTAAACTCCAATTCGAGTTTTTAGCTACTTGTTTTGCTGCGCCTTTCCCTTCCAAACTGCATACTATTCTTGTATATCTTCTCATCTCCATTTTCTATATATACTCTACACCCCTTCTAACTAGTGGGTTCGGCTATTTCAGCCACACCCATTGCCAACAGGTGCATAAAATCAAGCATACAGTGTGTAAACTCCATCGATAAACATTGGAAGTAGAATGAGTCATAATAAAGAGCTCAATGACTTTAAATGTGGCGCTGTAATAGGATGCCACCTTTTCACTAAGTCAGTTCATCAAATTTCTGCCCTGCTAGAGCTTCAACGGTCAACTGTAAGTGCTGTTATTGTAAAGTGGAAACGTCTAGGAGCAACAATAGCTCATCCATGAAGCGGTAGGCCACACAAGCTCACAGAACGGGACTGCCGAGTGCTGAAGTGCGTAGCGCATAAAAATCATCTGTCCACAGCTGCAACACTCACTACCAGGTTCCAAACTGCCTGTGGAAGCAATGTCAGCACAATAACTGTTCGTTGGGAGCTTCATAAAATGGGTTTCCATCGCCAAGCAGCCGCACACAAGCCTAAGATCACCATCCACAATGCCAAGCATCAGCTAGATTGATGTAAAGCACATCACCATTGGACTTTGAAGCAGTGGAAATGTGTTCTCTGGAGTGATGAATAATGTTTCACTATCTGGCAGTATGACGGACGAATCTGGGTTTGGGAGATGCCAGGATAACGCTATCTGCCTGAATGCATAGTGCCAACTGTAAAGTTTTGTGGAGGAGGAATAATGGTCTGGGGCTGTTTTTCATGGTTTGGGCGAGGCTCTTTAGTCCCATTAAATGGAAATCTTAATGCTACAACATACAATGACATTCTAGATAATTGTGTGCTTTCAACTTTGTGGCAACAGTTTGGGAAGGCTTTTTTTTTATTTCAGCATGACAGTGCCCTGTGCACAAAGCGAGGTCCAAATAGACATGGTTTGTCACGGTTGGTGTGGAAGAACTTGACTGGTCTGCACAGAGCCCTGACCTCAACCTCATCGAACACCTTTGGGATGAATTGGAACACCGACTGCGAGCCAGGCCTTCTTGCGAGACATCAGCGTCCGATCTCACAAATGCTCATGTGGCTGAATAGGAGCGATTCCCCGCAAGCATGTTCCAAAATCTAGTGAAAAGCCTTCCCTGAAGAGTGGAGGCTTTTATAGCAGCAAGTGGGGGACCAACTCCATATTAATGTCGATGGTTTTGGAATGAGATGTTCAACAAGCACATATGGGTGTGATGGTCGGGTGTCCACATACTTTTGGCCATGTACTATATCTTTCTTTTATACAGAATAATCAAAACTAAAACAGCACTCTTATTCAGTAATACAAAAACGAATTACCATTTAGAAAATGATACTAAACTATTGTTAGATCTTTTATTCATGTTCAGAGTATTCACCTGGCTTTTATGAATGAATCCGCTCAAATCCTTCTATTTTCTGAAAATAGTTATGTTTATTTTACAAAATGAACAATTATATAACACTAAAATACGTTTTACACCTAATTATTCTCTAACTTAGACTGTTGATATTCTTCTGGGTGAAGGAAACATCTTCATGAGTTCAGTGTTATCTCGAATCTTAAGGTCTTCGACGTATAATATGATGTCCAAGCGGGCGTTAAAATAAATGACTTCTATAAGTTATAGAAGACATCCAAAACAGATCAATGAGAAACCCTAGAAGTGACACACTTCCGATGAAAATAATACCCATTTATTGCCATCCTATGTGCTCTGTACAGCAAAAACAGTCTTCTATATCCTTTATTTTTCCAACAGTAACATAAAAATTGAACTTTATAATTATACTTTTTTTTTTTCAATGGGAACTTCAGCAAAATCCTTTTGGCAACCTTTCAATCTCGAAATACCGTCTTGTTTTCATATCCTTCAAAATTGATGAAGTCCAAAAAACTTATCAAATTAACTAAAATTATATGTTTTTCAGTTACAAAGTAAAGGTAAATAACTGAACAAAAAATACTGAAATCATTCATTTTCTGTCTAAAATACAGAGGGGAGCTCAATAATAATGATGAAATTAATTGTATGTATAACATCAATTATATTTTTTTAGCTATAGGATTAAGATACATAATATTGACATAACTGACTTTATCCAAAAGTATAGAAACGTTAAAAATAATTTACAACACGTATGAGACAAAAGGAAGCTAGACATGATAAATATGTGGGATCCAAACCTAGCACTAAATATGTTCCTCCTTTCAGCCGTGGGGATGGTATAATACGACCGTCAATCAAAATATTCATTGGTAAAACGCTTTGTTGGTTTATTGTTAATCACAAATCCACACAATGAACAATTTGTGCTCTGTCCAACGGCGATATTACAACTTGAATTTTAACGTTGTAAGCCACCACATTTACCGAAGGGCCACTATGAGCTGCTGATAAAAAAAGTATTCCAAGAGTTAGTAGTGGGTACAGCCGGTAGTTCGTTTGGTCGACAGCTGAGACGATAACATAGTCTTTCGTAAATTCATATACGTAAATGTTCTAAATTCTAACTTTCAAAACGTTTTCAAAGTGAGTGAGATCCATGCAGATAGTGACGTTGATTATTCGACTACTGAGAATGTGGTTATTGCCAATAACTAGGGCAACAATGAAACTTGTTCTTAAAAAATGATATCTTATTATTTTACCCGTGTCTCAGTAGTAAGTTTGTGAACTTGTTTGTTTTTTAATTTTTCGCAAAGCCATTCGAGGGCTATCTGCGCTAGCCGTCTCTAATTTAGCAATGTAAGACTAGAGAGAAGGCAGCAAGTCATCACCACCAACCGCCAACTCATGGGCTACTCTTTTACCAACGAATAGGGGGATTGACTGTCACATTATAACGCCTCCACGGCTGAAAGGGTGAGCATGTTTGATGCAACCAGGATTCGAATCCGCGACCCTCGGATTACGAGTCGAACGCCTTAACCCACCTGGCCATGCTGGGCCCCATTTGTGAACTAAAACGATACAAAATGGGAATTCATAACCGTGGTGAGCATAGCGCAGATAGTGTATTGTGTGGCGTACCGCTTTAAATCTAATGAAACTGACTGATGAGGAGGACAACGTAGATGTGTTTAGTTGTTTGTTAAATTTTACGCAAAACTATTCAAGAACTATTTGCGGTTGCTGTCGTTATTTAATGGAATTAAAATAAGTGGGAGACAGGACTATTTTTTTACCAATGAATAGTGAGAGTGATAAAAATTATAACTCCCGTAGCTGAAAGGGAGAGCATGATTGGTGGTGGTAATATGAGTGTCTATCTTGGTTTTCAAACCTAATAGTAAGACTACTAGATGGCAGCAGTCACATGGAAGCAGATAAATGATTTGTAAATAAATGCGTTTCGTCATGCTATTTAGACAGTACCTGATGTGTAATTGTAAAAAAAATGGCGACCAACAGCGAAGAAGAACAGACGTTGAAGGACTGCGAAGTATATGTTCAAAAAAATAATATTCAACAACTTCTTAAAGACTGTATCGTTCAACTTTGCGTTAGTCGTCCGGAAAATCCTGTTTCATTTTTGAGAGCTTATTTTCAGAGGCTTGAACGGGTCTTATACAATGTAGTTGTATTACATCTTGCTAAAGTCTTTTACTAAGTCTTGCCCAGTTACTGACTCGGTCTTAAGACTAAATATTAGTCTTGTCTAGCGAAGTTGCAAAGTGCATAATACCAGTAATTAATACAGTTTCAAGTTATACGTTTTGAACTAAGATCACTTTATCTTCAAAAGTTAAAATGAATATACATATAGAGGCTAATTAACTGGTAAATACTACCAGTTATATAATATTACTAATATCAGTAACTAAGGTAGTAAAAGTAATATATAACATTAAATAGACTAAAGTACTATAATTTTGTAAAGTCACTGCAGTTATTTTACTGTATAATTATTTTTCGTCACGCTTGTATTAATTACACTATGTAGCAAAACTTTTACTTTTTCTTGTTCCTGGGTAGAATGTGTTATTTCCCAATTGCTTATGCCTAAAGTAAATGGAAAAGATCTATTTTACTCTTCAAACTTTGCTTTTATGACCTGGGAGCATATAATGAAAATGTGATTGGAGACTATATTTAGGGGCTGATATAAGAAAATGATTTACATTACAGCCATAAATCTCAAAAAAACTACTCGCTTCTAAACATTTTTGTTCATTTTTTGTATAACTTTAGTAAAAATACATGTAAATTTTGATTAATATATATTGTTTTATTCAGACCTTGTATAAATGAAAATGTGTAAATTTGCCCGTTTTTACATAGTAAATATGTTAATTTATAAATTTCATTATCCAGGTCACAGAAGCAAAGTTTGAAGGAAATAATGGCCATTTTCTGTACCTTTACAACATAAGCAATTAAGAAATAACACATACTGTCCAGGAACAAAATTTGTGTTACATAGTGTTATTTGTATGGTGTTTGAGTGGAACATGGTAGGAATATGAAATATAATGATTATAACAGAGGGAATATTTTATAATTGAGTGTGGTATATTGGCTTTAATAATAAAAAAAGTAAAGTGAACACAGTTTTTTCAAGAGTGTGTTAAATGTTGAAATATATTATTATTTGACACAATGTGCTGATACTGTAAAAGAAGCATGCTTGAAATCAGTTGATTAACAAATAGTAAATATCAAAGAATTTTCTCATGCAGGTTTTTCCAATGGAAAACGGACTTTTATTATGGGCCTGGCATAGCCAGGTGGGTTAAAGTGTTCGACTCGTAATCTGAGGGTCACGGGTTTGAATCCTCCTTTCACCAAACATGCTCGCCCTTTCAGCTGTAGGGGCATTATAATGTTATGGTTAATCCAACTATTTGTTGGTAAAAGAGTAGCCTAAGAGTTGGCGGTGGGTGGTGATGACTAGCTGCCTTCCCTCTAGTTTTACACTGCTAAATTAGGGACGGCTAGGGCAGATAGCCCTAATGTAGCTTCACACAAACTTTAAACAAACTTTTATTATGACAGTTAAATACCTGTTGTTTTTTAACCCCTATTCACCTATGGATCTAACATCCCACTTGAAACTAAACAGTGAATTGTAGATCCTAATAAAAGATTTGTTTTATCTCATGTTGATGCCATCTCTTTCTCTCTTATCACTAGCATTAAATTCAGTGGTTTAGCAATTTCACCCAGTTTTATTGCATTTCAGGTTTTGTCAGGCTGTAATTTTATGCTTTTTATTCACATAATAATGAACTTTTGTACTGTTAGCTTACATAAATATCTTTGAAATTAATGTCAATGTGCAGTGGAGTGTCTGTAACAGAAGCTTAGAAATTGTATTGCTGACCAATATTGTGTAATTATGGTCATCAGATTGAAGATGATCAATATAGAATTGTTTTTGTAATGGAACTTCACTCTTATAAAGTGTGATACACACTATTATTCCAAAATAATTTTCTGGACAGTTTTAATTGTATGTTTGAGATAACTAACCAGGTGACAGAAGGTCCTTAAGATTATCACAATATCCAACCTAATTCTCAAAATGAAACTTTCTGCTCATGAACAGTGTCAATAAAACTATGAAGTAGTTGATGTTCAGTTATACGAACTCACCATTTCATCATAGATGGAATGGAATATGTCAGTAACAAGAAAAGAAGCATATGTCTAAGGTATGTAGTGTGTTTATTCCAGTATCCACCTCAAAATATTATGCTTATATTTTTTGATGTCAAGAACTCAAGAAAAAAACTAATTTTCAGCTTCTATTATTCAAGCTTAGAAACACCTTATTGGGCTAATTGTTAAACTTTTAAGTCTATTGTTACCATTGTGACCTCATTGAAGCCTTTATAATGAAAATATTAACTTATAAATCAAGCACGTTGTTGGACTACTGATTGAGTCTATCTTTCTAACTTTATTATTAAAACCTTTGAAGCTGTAACAGTAGAAACATTTGATTTCTCTATTTTTACACTAGTCATCAAGGTTTTTATAAACAGTTTCTGGGTAATTTAAGTATTTGGATAGATTATTTCTCTGGATTAGGAAACAGAACTTTCTATAAGAGTGTCACTTACAAAAAATTTACTACTGTTAAACATTCATTGAACTCTTACAGACCATGAATTTTGTACTTTTTTAACATATTTCTTAAATTTGGCCACCATGTCTTCAAGAAGATACAGGGAGTTCTACAAGAAGGTAACTTTAGCCTGAAAGTTTCAGATCTTTATTATTTGAACTTAAGATTTCTTGCATTTCAAATCTTAATAGGATAGACTAAAGCTTTGCACATATTAGTTGTACTTGCAAATGTATAGATATTTTTAATATGAAAATATTAAACATTCTTGTACACAGCCCTATAAATCTATCTTTCAGAACTTTCTCTAGAAAAAACTCAACTACAAACAAAGCAAAGTATCATTGATTATACATTAACTTTGAAGTTTACAGTAGAATGGCACTTAAGTTTAGAACTATAAACTTTTATTTTTCTAAATATTAATATTCCAAACTGCAATAAAACCTGTCTAATGTGGAATTACATGGGACTGAGTTAAAATTTCTTTCATAGATAGTGAACATGCATTTCCTTAATTATATATAATTTTTTAATGGAACGTTATACTTGTTTGACTCGAGGGAAGACGTTTGTGAATAAATTTATTGTACTTTTATGCTTTATTTATTAGAATAAGAACAAAAATGGACATTCAAAATATACACAAGTAAACAAAATCTTAATCAAATTTATTTGAATAAAGTCTCCAATTTCAGTTGTTTCATTTTTTAAATGGGCTTTCTCATGTGGTTAAAAGAGAACGTCAATTCTACAGCCTTTTCATAAAGTTCATTTTCCCCTTCATTTTGCATTCAGTTTGATAGCATTAATATAACTTAACACTTGTGATAAAGTAGGAATTTCTATTTCCTTACTATCTTTTCCATTCTGTTCATCTTCTGAATCTCTCGCACTGTTACCATCTTGTGATTCTATTATAGATTTTAAATCGGTTTATGTAAAAGCATTCTTGTCAACGTTCTCAGAGTTTGGATTTCACTAGAATTGTCATAACAAGCAACCTCTCCACTATCATCAAGAATAAATCCACAGTTTTAAAAGCACTTTATTACACATTCATCTTTTATGCATTTGATTAAATGATTTAAAAATGCAATTGCATTTAACATGTTAATATTCACGGTCATTTCAGATGCTCTCTTACAGTTGCCCATGTTTGTATAATATGCTGAAGCATCAGTTTTCTGTATTTCAATTATATACACTGTATAATTTCATTATCTAGTGGCTGTAGAACTTATGTTGTACATGGAGGTAAAAAGAAAAAAGGAACATTTTAATAGTTTAACTTTTGCGTGACAAGTTGCATTATCTAGGAAAAGTAGAATATTTCTATTTTCTTGTTCCTTTCTTTTCTTTAATTGCAGAAAATAATGACAGCAGAAAAAGAACAGAATATATTTAACCAATACTTACTGTAACAAAATGTTGGAGAATTTATTAATATTTAATCAAAAACATTTTTTCCACCTTACTCAGGTTCTAATCCTACTTGTTGATAGATGAGGTAGATGATAGTTTTCCATCTGCATTATGCAGGTTCTGCCGAATAGAGGGCCTTTTATAAGAGAAATCTTCAGATAATGCTGCAAATTCTTGATATTTCCAGCTTGTAGAGGTTTTTGCCCCATGCAGGTTTTACTGTAGTTATATTACAATCTTTACTACTTTTAGCTTATTAAGTACAAAAGAATATGTTCATCATTACCATGCATATATACAGGGGGATTCAGCAAAAACCCTGTTTTTGTGATGTAAAAAAATATGTCGGATATATATAGTTACAGCACAGCTGATCTTATGATATATTTAATATTCTCTAGAAGTCTGTTTTCTTCTGATGAAGCATTTGCATTTTTTGACTAAAAATAATCGCATGCCCCAGAGCCCCCTGTAGCATTAACATGTACAACATGCTGATTGTGCTTTGCACATTTTTTTACTTTTGATCTCGCAAATTAGAATCCTCACTCTTCAAACATTCTGGATATGAGCCTGATTACAAGGGTTTATAAACAGGTCATAAACTCACTCATGTTTCTCACATTTTTCACACTGCAAAAATTAAACATAATTCATTCATTTCTGTGAAATGATCAATATTATTGCTGAAAAAAACTGGCGTAAGAAACTTCAGAATATCACAACCTCAGGTATACTTTTTCATGTATACTTTCATTCCTTGGGATATTGTTTTAGGTAAACGTAAACAGCTTTAGTGTGTGTACTTTGTATTGATAAATTTTTACATTGTCATTAGTTTAATTTTTCTTTTACTTCCTTTGTTATATTATTCCTTGTGTATTTATATATGCACTGTGTTGATTTTATAGAACTTTCACCTTTCTAGTGGCTTGTCATGTTCTCTCTTCAGCTTTCAGGGAAGGCTAAATATTATTCCTTACTTCCTGCAGCTGCATGCAAGTGTTTGGTACAGAAAATAATAGTTAACTAAGAACCTAAGAGTGACAGGAAAGAAGGATGTTGAAAGACTTGTGGTAAAAGGTTTGACAAACTAAGTGTTAAGTTTAGTTTGTTTTTTATTTTTATTACATATAACATTACAAAGGTCAGGTCAGTTATTTTTTATTCATTGTTTTTTGTCTTTTAAACCTTGGTTTTGTGTCGTGGGAAAGTTGATGCATTAGGCATGACTGCTTTTAACTAAACATATGGCATTAATCATCATGGTTACTGATTTATGTAGTAAGAGTGTTGCACTGAGTTTCTTTGGGTAAAGTGGGGAGTTAGATAGAGAACAAATACCAAAAGAAATATACATCAGTGACAATTGTTCAAACCAGAAACTAGTGTTGGTTGGTTCTGTAGGTAATGTGCTACTTTATTGCTCCATTTATTAATAATATTGGTTTCATTAGTTATCGTGTTGGATATAATTACTTTTGTTATAAAGATTAACATAATTCCTGTTTAAAACTAACCTGAGTCTCTAAACTGGAAAACTTTCATGAAATATAAGTTTTAAAGTTGGTAATGTTGTTAAAACAAGTGTACCTTAGTGATTAAAACAGTTCACTAATCTTTATAAGCAGAGGTATAAAAATGCATATTTAATTAGCTATACTGATGGTGAGGTTTATTTAAGTTTTGCACTAAGTATGTAGCTTATTCTGAGTTGGAAGTTATTTCTTAGCTGTAGAGACACGAGCATATTTTGAACTAGTGATTAATAAGTGCAGTGAGCTGACTATCATTCAATGGAAAATATTCGTTTTCTGACCTGCAAGTTTTAATAAAAATAAGTGGAATACTCAATGTATAATTTGATTTACCATTTTCACTGAGTTATACTTGTTTCAAGGATTCCACTCTTCTCTCAGCTACCCAGAACAAGGGCAAGTAAAAATACTAGATATAATTTAGTTGTTTAGTTTATATGTACGGTGTTTTAAAAATGTCATACTAGGTTTTTTGTTGTTTTTTTTAAGTTTAGGTATCAAAAAATGTGTGTAACAATTATTAAATATAAGGATTTAACACTGTTATGTAAAACCTGTAATTGTTTAGAATATATTAAGGTTATAAAATGTCTTAGCTTGTATAATCACTTAGTAACATCTTTCAAAGGAGGCAGCAAATAAAGCAATTCAGCAAAAATCGTCGTTCCTTGTGATGAGAAAGAAGACGAACTCTCTCAATGCCTAATATAGCTCCACCACAACGGGGGTGTGAGGGGCTGTAAGTGCTGAAACTTACTGGGAGGAAGATGCGACTACCTATGTGAAGAAGGGTTGTCTTCTTGGGAATTTGTCCATTAACCAGATCTATCATATTAATTGTTTTGGAAATGGTTTTGTGCTGGTTTTAAGCCACTAATCTTTTATTTCTCCTGTTGTAAAAACAGATTTGTCAGTGAACTACAGATTGAGAAGCATAATCTTGAACAAAACTGATATTGATAACTAGGCACTAGTGAAATATAATAAACTCGCCAAACTTAACAGGAGGAATAAATGCAGGAAATGTATTCACTTCTTATGAAGGGTGGCCCAACTTTTGTAGTTATGTTACTGTTGACATGTGTGAATAGAGTACGGTTCAACATTAAATATTTATGTTTCACATATTTAATACCTACATCCAGGGTAAAGAAAATTAACAGTTTACTTGCCTGCTTGATATTATAAATTGAATGAGATATTTACATGAAAAGTTACTTTATGCTGAAATTGTAGCAAGTCAGGGTTGATGCCAAAACACACAAGGTCTATTGGAATGATCTATAAGTCTTGCAGCAGATAAAATATTTAATAATAATCATGAGTTTGTAACATCGTATGCTCTTAAAGTTCTTTGCAAGCACATTTTATTTTATAAGTTTGAATTTGGGATAAACATAGGCCATGGCAAAGGTGAATGAAAAATTTGGTCTGGACTAAAGCTGATTGATCTTTATAGTTGCTGACTGTATGTTGCCCAAGTGTTTTTCTGATTCTAAAATTTGTCAAATTGTAATAAATCTCAATTAAATCAAGGAAAAATGAATCCTAATGTTGCATGTGATACTGGAAAAGTTAATTTTAAAAATTAAGTTTAGCAGAAATCATATAAATTAATATTTTCTCTATCTTTTGACTAACAGAAGCCAGTTAATAACAATTACTTTCTGCAGTGAGAGATTGTTGAATTAAAGCTAGGTACAAGTTGACAAAATATTTCAACACTCGCATAACAGTATTATGTTGTGCATGTTTTGTGAATTTAAAGATATATTTACATGTAGATGGTACTGCTAAGTAGGTTTGAATATGTTTTGTGCTAATGACTAAACATTAAGAATCATCATAATTTTGTAAAGAAATGGTGCAGGTTGGTTCAAGAAACACTAGAAATTAGTGAGATAAGAAACTACAACAAAATCATATATTAGACCTGGACTCTTCCATCTGATGATCATTCATTTGGTGCTAATGCATGAGTAGGCTAGCTGATGTGTATTAATGCACTTTTATTTCATAGATAATTGATAAGAAGTGGTATTTTTTATAAAATCTTTGTGGATTTTTAGGGTTTGAAGAAATGTACAAGACTAAAACATAATGAATAGTATTAATGCTTTTAATAACTATTTCTTATCAAGTGAATCATACTTTTTCTTCTTCCTTTCTTTCTAGGTTGTGCCAAAAGACTACAAGACTATGGCAGCTCTTTCTAAAGCTATTCATCAGAATGTTTTATTTGCTCATTTAGATGATAATGAACTAAGGTTAGTGTGACAAAAACAAATCTAAGTTGATAGTGTTATTTTTATCAATATACTTAGAGTAATAAATATTTTTATTGATGGTGTGCAAGTTTTCAGAAAACATTTTTTAAGGAAATATTAATATGAACGTTCTTAATGGAGCAGAGGAATTTAATTAGTATAATTAGTTACCTGTGAGGAATAATTACATAAAAATAACTTAATTGAAATTTAATGTTATATTATTTCATGTAACTAAGCAATCAAAATGTTGATAATTTGCAGAATCTGTGCTCTTCCCAATTTTAGTCTTGTATATTATTTTCATTTATTGTTTTTTAACTTCAGATTTTTTTCGGTTTTATTGATTTGATATGGGGCTTCTGATTTCATGGTTTTCTGGTTCATTTCCGTTGCCATCATATGTGATTTATTGTGGCAAAGCTACTAAGGTTATCTGCCATTGTCTCTAATTTTGAACTGTTGACCAGAGGGATGGTAACTAGATGGCAGCACCTGGTGCCAACTTTTTCCTTTAAATTCTACCTATTGGGAGCAAAACTGCAATCACAGCTGACCTTTTTTTTTTTCCTTGTATATGCAATGGTTTGGTGAGCATTACTAATAAGTAAATAAAATGTGATTGATTGGAACTGTTCATCAGTTGATTAGCAAATACCACTACTATCCCCAACCTAGTTCTGTATGTCACAGCTGCTGAGTTATATTTTGAAAAGTAGAGTAATTGAAAACATGGGACTTCCTCATCTTAAGATATACCTATCAATTTAGTATCTAAACAGTGTAATAGTCAAGTGTCAGATTGTAGAAATTTGGATATCAAGAAACTTGTGTGATGATGGTACATTTTGGGATTGTTACTTGTTTTTTTGTTCTTAGGTATTGTATTGATGTAGCTGTTGATGTGAACTTGGAAAGTCTAGTATATTGGTTTTTGTCCTCAAGATCTATGACCACTAAAACTTTTTTCCTAGCTCAGAATGTTACACTTGATTGGTTGCTGTTTTCAGCAATGGAAACCTTGAGGAAAATGGGCATTATATTTATCTGTGTTGTTGTTAAAGTGTATCCTTATTTTTATAGTGACATCTTTGATGCCATGTTTCCCGTGGTTCATAATGCTTCAGAAGTCATAATTCATCAAGGAGATGAAGGTGATAACTTTTATGTTATTGATCAAGGAGAAGTTGAGGTATCTCTTAATTGTTATATAGATTTCTTAATAACAGTGTTTAAATGTTAGGTTACTTTTCAGAATTTCTTTAGTATGTATTGGTGTATATACTTAGTAATAACGGTATGGTCCAATAGTTCCCTAGTTATTAACTTCAAGGGATAAATATAGATGAATATTACGATGTAAAACGTATATTGTAAGAGTGTAATATTAGGGTGGTTTTTTTTTAGTTTGTGTTTATTATTTTATTAGTGAATTATGAGTATTAACTGTTAAAAGAAACTGTAGAGACACCATGGTATACAAGTATATAACCCCTTTTAAATTTGTATTGTAAGTTAAAAGTAATTGTAGTTGTAAATTATAATGATAAAAACCTAAGTTGGGGTATGTGTGTCTTTTATTTTTTGTGTAACATTCTTTGAACAAGGACAGTGGTTTTTACACTTTTTTAGATAGTGGTTCTCTCATCCACAGCACTTAATGCTCTCTCTACATTCACATACACTTATTAGTAAAGAAAATCGAGTATGCTGCTAACACTAAGCATTTGACTTTATATTGTCATTTAATATATTGATAGTGGATTGAGTTTAAAGCCTTATGTAACTTAATGTGTACATTACTTGTGTCTCCACTGTCCTGAAAAGAAAATTATTGAATTTAATGTAATGTGTTTGTTTTTGACATTCTTGTATGAATTAGTGTGGGAAGTTGTTTGAAGGAGTGAAATTGTAGACAGTGCATTCTTTTTGCTTTTATATTACTCTCTTATTACTTATTTAAATAAGTTTTCTACATTATCGAGAAATGTCATACTAATTTAAATAACTATTTTATCTAGAAACATACTTTAGTTTTATCTGCCTCCTCCCCTCACTTTATAACTGATTTTTTCCTATCTTAATTTAAATGAATATGTTTACGTAATTTTATTCCGTATGTTTTTATTTGTCTTACCACAAGTATCTATATTTACGGTTTCTTTTTTAAATAAGTTTTCTACATAATCTAGAAGAGTCATACTAATTTAAATAACTATTTAATCTATACACATACTTTAGTTTTATCTGCCTCCTCCCTT
>NC_134833.1:34909690-34962600 GCF_004210375.1 Tachypleus tridentatus
CAGAATTATGTATATAGTCCCATACTTTATTGAATGACAGAATTATGTATATAGTCCCATACTTTATTGGTGTTTAATAAGTGAAGATTTAAAGGCAAGTCTTGCGCCAGTAAAAGAGCCATTTGTTGGACCTGTGTACTCATTTCCTTTTTTTTTTTAATGAAAAAAAGATTATTTTTACCTTGTCTTTACAGTGTGTCTGGTCTCTTTCTTCAAATTCAAAGTCAAGGTAATTCAGTTCAGTTCGGTGATACATTTTCTGACGTTCTTCAAGTTGTTGCGGTTATAGCACTAATTTCTAAGGTTACCAATACAACTGAGAATCTCACAGCTATGATCACATCCACTGTATGAAGTTAAAAGTGAAGATTTTCACCTGGAAAGAGAGATAAATAATATCTGTGATATTTTCGCTGAGATGCAAGTTTAAAGCAAATTGAAACGCTGACGTCAAATTTGTGTATTTGAGACCAACTACTTTCAGAGATGGTTCTCTCTGATAACTTCCTTGATTTAAAACAACCATGAACTATTGTTTCTTACGAGGAACTGCAAACCTCTTTAGAATTTCTTTCGAATATTCCCACAAATCTACACAAGGGCTATTGCGCTAATCGTCCATAATTTTAAATAGAGATAAGAAGGAAGACGGCTAGTCTGTAGAATCCATCGCCAACTCTTCGACTACGAGGTCTGTTAAAAAAATACGCGGACTGACGTCATAAAACAAAATGTACTTTATTTAGAAGTTACAGGTCTGGGACCCCTTCAAAGTACTCTCCTCCCCAACGCACACACACATCCCAACTTGTTTCCACTTGTTGAAACAGTCCTGGTACGCTTCTTTTGTAATGTCCTCCAGCTCCTTCGTCGCATTTACCTTAATCTCTGGAATCGTCTCAAATCTTCTTCCTTTCAAGGGTCTTTTGAGTTTGGGGAACAAGAAAAAATCGCAAGGAGCAAGGTCAGGTGAGTAGGGGGGTGGGGAAGAACAGTGATCGAGTGTTTAGCCAAAAACTCACGAGTTCTGAGGCACAAATTTCGCAGCAACGCGGTGCATCTTCAATTTTTCGGTCAAAATCTCGTAACAAGATCTAACTGATATCCCACACTGTTCAGCAATCTCCCTGACAGTCAGACGTCGATTTGCCCGCACGAGGGTGTTGATTTTGTCGACGTGTGGGTCGTCAGTTGACGTGGAAGGACGTCCAGGACGCTCATCATCTTCAATGGACTGTCGACCATCCTTAAAACGTTCATGCCACTTGAAACCTGCCGTACGCTTCATAGCAACATCACCGTAAGCCGTGTTAAGCATAGCAAAAGTTTCAGTCGCAGATTTTCCAAGTTTAACACAAAATTTCACAGCAAGTCTTTGCTCATTCGGGTCATTCATTCTGAAATCCGCCAAACGAAAAATCGCACTTCACTTAAAACCGCGTAGCTTATACACAAATAAAGATATCTGCAATCGGGAAATGGCGTCGTAATCAGCTGATCTGTGCAAATCTAGCGACACCAAGCGGATTCCCCTGGAACCAACTGGAGCCGCGCAATTCAAACAGTCCGCGTATTTTTGAACAGCCCTCGTATTCTAATGGAACAATGACATTAGTTTGTCACTTTCATAACGCACCTACGGCCCCAAAATGCAAAGCACAGACCCTATGATTTACGGTTCTACGCGCCATGCACTGAGCCATGCCTGGTCTCCCTCTTTACAAAAAAAAAATCTACATTGCATAGTCTTACTTTCAAAGCCAACTGTCTGTTACATTGACTGCTACACTTAATTTAACATTCCGTTAAGACAAAGCTTTAGTTCAAGAACTCTAAAATATAAAATACAACTTTACAAATACTAGATACACCAACCTCTTTGTTTATTCCGAAAGCTAAATCTACAGCATGAAGTAAAATGTAGATATACGTTTATAACACATCCACTAAATCAAACAGCGAAGGATGAAACACGGGCTCCCTAGGCTACGCCCGGTTCCAAAACAAGTTCGTTTTTGAGATTTCAAACCAATGCTAGACAATTCAAATTAAGTGTGTCTGAGTATGTTTTCTTATAGCAAAGCCACATCAGGCTATCTGCTGAGTCCACCGAAGGGAATCGAACTCCTGATTTTAGCGTTGTAAATCCGTAGACTAGTGGTGACATTCAAATTAATAAAAAATATACATAAAATGCAGGAGACAAAACAAAAGCCACAATATTAGAAAACAACCAAAAATAGGACTCATAAGATATAATAAAGAGAATAGGCCCGGCATGGCCAGGTGGGTTAAGGCGTTCGGCTCGTAATCTGAGGGTCACGGGTTCAAATCCCCATCGCACCAAACATGCTCATCCTATCAGCCGTGGGGGGCGTTATAATGTAGATTAATCCCACTATTCATTGGTAAAAGAGTAGCCCAAGAGTTGGCGGTGGGTGGCGATGATTAGCTGCGTTCCCTCTAGTCTTACATTGCTAAATTAGGGACGGCTAGCGCAAATAGCCCTCGAGTAGCTTTGCGCGAAATTCAAAACAAACAATAAAGAGAACTTAAGACTCTTCTTATGAATTACGTTGAGGAAGAAATGTATTTAAACCATTTTTAGGAACACACAAATACATACGCGACATATACAAGAGCTCTCAAACCGACCTGGTGTAAGTTATTACGTTGTTAAAGTACAGAAACCTTGAACCATGACTTAGATCTTCAAATTCTAAATTGTAACAGCTCTACATGTGAAAGGCTTTCTAGTTGTTGTTTTTGTTATATTATTAATGCATTCTGTTGACGTTGTAGTTCGTAGCCACAACTGCGCAACGCCATTCAAGATCTTACCATGTTTTCACTATTTCTAAGTTTCACAAATTTCACTAATATTTCACAAATAATACATACACCAAATAACATTAGAAATATTAATTGTGTATAGCAGCATAAAAAAGTTCATGCATTTTTTTTCAAACGACTGCTATACGTACAAACTTCACCATCTTTCTGGCACAGACACGAGTCTCGCGTAGCTATTACTGTACGAAAGTAATTCTTCGTTGCCAGTCGTTACAAAATTGATAATACATATATTATATACAAGAGAGTGATGAATGAACAACATTAACTACAAACCGTACTGAACAGAGACTACTTCTGGAGATGTATTGATAACGTGTAGTGTAGCGAGGACCAGGCGTATACACAACATTTGTCTATTTTCCTTCGATTTACGAAGCTGTTGAGATCGTTGCTTCAAATCCAGCACAGGCGACTGTTTCATGAACGCTCAATAAAGAGCTTGACGTGTTTACGTTTTTTATCCTCACAACAAGATTTTTAAAGCCAAAAAAAAATATTTCTCTACCCTAAGGCTTGAGCTCAGAATCTGACATTTATTGCAATCTATTTGGAAAGTATAGGTTTAAGTTTTATGACTATTGAAATTTTAGAGTGGCGCATTGTTTGGTGATCTTATAATATTTTAAATAAGTAAAATAGAAACCTAATTTATATCACAAGACGTTATGTAATCAAACACCCACTCTTGAATAACAACAGTAAAGAGATTTCTAAAGAACGTTAATAAAAAAAAACACATTATAATCAGTATCTGAATACTTCATTAGACTTTTCTAAAATTCGAAGTTTGATTCTACTTTAATCTAAATCCCTACATACAGCAATAATTTGTTTGTTTGTTTTGAATTTCGCGCAAAGCTACAAAACGGCTATCTGCGCTAGTCGTCCCTAATTTAGCAGTGTAAGACTAAAGGGAACGCAGCTAGTCATCACCAACCACTGCCAACTCTTGAGATACTCTTTTACCAACGAATAGTGGGATTGACGGTCACATTACAACGATACCACGGCTGAAAGGGCGAGCATGTTTGGTGTGACGGGATTCGAGCCCGTGACCCTAAGATTGCGAGTCAAGCGCCCTAACCATATGGTCATGCCAGGCCTGCAGTAATTCCAGCATGCAGATTGCCTGTTATTGTACAGGTATGTATACGTAAAAGCTCTCATTTTCATATTTATAAATGCACATTTTTGATGGGGAGAAATACAGCTGTGAAACCATATACAAAGAAGAAAATAGATATAATCAAAACAGTTTGTTTGTTTGTTTGAATTTCGCGCAAATTTACACGAGTGCTATCTGCGCTAGCCGTCTCCAATTTAGCAGTAAATGACATGACCAGAGAGAAGGCAGTTAGCAAGTCATCATCAACTCTTGAGCTACTCTTTTACCACCTAGTAATGGGTTTAACTGTCACATTACCCCCCCACGATTGAAAGAGGGAGTATTTTCTGTGGGAAAGGGATTAAAACCCGAGACCCTCAGACTACTAGCCGAACGCCCTAACCAATCAAAACAGAAAATGCGCAGCTGTGGTGAAAAACCAATATAAATTATTTTAGTAACATGTTTTTTTTTTTATTTCTTACGTTGGAATGACTCTACGGATAATTAATTTTTCCATGTCCGGAAAAGATGCTATTTGTGGCTTCAACATTACACTTAGCAGTTTTGGCAATTAAAAAAAAAAACATCGATATTGTGGCTTATTGGTATCACAAGCCAAAGTAACAAATATTTACTTGATCCAAATGCTGTTTGGACGCCATATTGCTTTTTACAAATTGTGGTAACTACTTGTTTATTCCCAAAATGTCAAATAATCACTTTTTTACACTTTTCATCGTGTGTTTTAATTAAGTATATCAAACAACACAGATACTTTAGGAATATGTAACACTTTGCAAATACAGCACAATTAATCATTCTGGGCGTGAAGTATATAGGTATTGGGAAAGTGGAATGTTGTTCTCACGACATAGGTCAAAATAATCATACCCTGGCATTACATCAATGGTATAATACTTTTCTTTCTTCATTTCTGGGCCATTTATTTGCAGTTTCTTCCAGAATCAGAAGTTGCCAGCTCTGCTTCAGTTGTTTCTACCACATGGTAGCTGATTGAATGTCCATATCCAATCGGAATTTCACTAATCCTTCGATTACCATGATGTTTTGCTTGCTTGCACTCATTAGAAGGTACTTTGGTGGCCTTACATAGCCTTAGGTGGTCACGTACATTTCATTATCAGATAAAAAGATTGCACCCACCATTTTGTTTCCTCCACACACCAAGGGATATATAATATGGGATGTAACGGATTTACCATTATACAGTTATTTTGATACCTACGTTTGTTTCGGTTTGATGCGTGTGGCGTGTATTGTTGGATGTATATTGAGCAAGTCCCACCTGTTCTATAAATTTGTAGGAGATTCTTGAGAGTAAGAATCAACAGTACTTGTTTTACGAAAACGCAAGCATGTTCAAACACCTTTGAGCGTACTAGAAACTATTAAACTATATAAACCAACACACCAAAAGACAATATTATTATTATTAATCAGCTACAGTTAGTATGCTATAGGCCTCGGAATCTATAATTGTGATTCACGCCCAATAATCGGAATACTACTTAATTTGACCAAGAACATTTATAGATTTCGGACATTACAAACCATTCAACTTCAGACGTTAGTATTTCTACGAGGACATTAGACATTGTTGTTGGCGAAAGTGTACGAATGCTCCAAGATATCTAGCTGTCAAAAGAAGTGTGGCCTGGCATGGCCAGGTGGTTAAGAAACTCGACTCGTAATCCGAGGGTTACGGATTCGAATCCCCGTCCCACCAAATATGCCGGTTCTTTCAACAGTGGGGGCGTTATAATGTTACAATAAATCCCACTATTCGTTGGTAACAAGAGTAGCCTAAGAGTTGGTGTTGGGTGGTGATGACCAGCTGCCTTCCCTCTAGTCTTACACTGCTAAATTAGGGACGGCTAGCGCAGATAGCCCTCGTGTAGCTTTGCGCAAAAATCAAACCAAACCAAAAAGAAGTGTACAGATGTATCAACAAAGAATTAACTTTCTCATTGTGGACCTGGATCTTCGATAAAATATACAGTTTTAGACTGGATATAAGACTCGGTATTGTTTGTAAGTTTGTAAAACTGTTGTATATAAACCATCATTTGTAATAACTTATTAGTAATAATCGTTATTATAAATTGTATTGTTGTTTGTATATTAAACCATATTTGTGTTAAGAAAGAAAATTATGTTTATCAATCTTGTTAGCAAATATAATAAACTTGATACTTATTAACATTTAATTAACTTCTAAATTAAAATTAAAATTTTTGGCTGTTTCAAAACTTAATACGTAGTATATGCAATATAATAAATCGGATATTCATTCAAGATAAAGTATATTACGTAGCAGAAAGAAATGAAGAAGAACTTCCGGTAGTTTTGCTTGCCCTTCATTAAGTATGTGTATAGTAAGTAAGCTTTTTACTTCCGGTGGTTTTGGTTGCCCTTTATTAAGATCTCTAAAGTTAGTGGATTAGGAAAGTTTTTAAAGTCATTTTGTATCTTCATGGTTAATGGTCGTAAATTTATGGTTGCATAATTTATATCGCATCTTGCTTTTCGAATTGCTTCTTTTTTTTATTACTTAGATGCAGCTGTATACAACTGTGCCCTATTTTGCATCAGTTATTACAACTCCTTTGTATTCTGGCATTAGTTTCTATGCTAAACACAAGGCAACATGGATTCATCTTCAGTATACTTAGAATTATAATACATCGAGGGATATTAATAATTCTGCCCCAGCTTGGTTTCAACCAAACATCTGTTTAGATTTTATTTACATTTATTGAATGTTCTTCCCTGGTCATTGAACGCTCTGACTTCGAGTGTAAATACTTCTGACATGTATTGAGCTTCACTCATATAGTTCCTTCTACAGCTATGTTGGTATTTGGCACTGGCTCTATTTTAGACGTCATCTCCTCATTCCACATTGTTTGTGCTGTATTTCGTAATACTCTGTTCAGCTTCAGCTGTATCACAGACTCCTAACCCTTATAAACTCTTCCTTTCGAATACCCCTGATCTTGTAGCACTCAGATGGCCATGTCAGATCTCAGGAAGAACAGGTTCAGACTCACCTGTGGTATCCTATGATGAAGAAATACCTGTGAAACTTCTGTAGCGAAGTGTATGATACCTATAGTTTCCACTTTCCAGCGTATTGTGACGTATTTTGAAGTCTCCGTATTTTTGCTACAGAAAATACTTTTTTTTAGGTACTTTAATTAGATGATTAACCCTAACTTCGGGTTTACAAAAACTGATAAGTCATATAAATGCCAATGTTGGTTGGTTTGATTCCATGACTCCACAGTAAGAAGAGCAACTATACACTTTCATCTGATTACGCGGACATTGAACATTGTTAATACTCAAATTCTTTACTAACATATCGTAAATATTAAAATATTGAAAATTTTATTTAAAATATCAATATGCTATTTTTATTCCTCCTAGTCAACGCATTCATTTTACACAGGAAAACTGTTGAGACCAAATGAAAAAGAGATAATATAATATAATATTATATAACATAATATAATATAATATAACATAGCATAATATAATATTATACAATAGATATTTTAACATATAATAATAATATAAACCCTAAGCCTAATCATAGCCGCCAGAATAAATAGCTTATATAGGAATTAAGTTGTAGCCGTTTATATAATGCTATCGAGCAATTAGAAAACATCCAAGATAGTTGCCAAGCAACATGACATCCACGCAGCTATATATACATAACTTATGTTTTGAAGCACCAATAATTTATGTAAGTAATATGAACGTTTCAAGTAGCAGGACAAAACTACCTAAGATTGATAAGTGTAAAACTAAAGCTCCAAATTGCAACTTTGCCAGAAATATTGTTGTAATATTTGTTTTGAATTTCGCTCAAATCTACACATGAGGGCTATCTGCACTAGCCGTCCCTAATTTAGCAGTGTAAGATTAGAGGGAACGCAGCTAGTCATCACCATTCACCGCCAACTCTTGGACTATTCTTTTAACAACGAATAGTGGGATTTATTGTAACATTATAACGCTCCCACGGCTGAAAGGGCTAGCATGTTTGGTGTGAGGGGGATTTGTACCCGCGACCCTCAGATTACGAGTCGAGTGCCTTAACCACCTGGTCATGCCGGTTCTTGTTACACTATTTACTCGATTTAGATTCATTCCGATGAAGGTGGTTAGTAGTAAAATCTACATTGGTTTCCTAAGTCATGTATACTCTACATTTGGTTATATCTATTTTCTAGCTTACATGGAGTTTGAAATTATAAAGTCCTTTCTTGTCACTCACTCTCACGAAACTCTTCATTGAATGAATATGCAAATGAGCTCAATAACATATATGCCTATGCAATAATAAACTATGTATGTTCTATGATTTGGTACCAATTTCAAGTTTCTATCTTAAAGATTAAGGGATATCAAATTACTGCTGTACATAAAAAATAAATTTTGCTTTTTTTCTTTTGAAATAGATGCGCATTTTGCAGCGTGCCCGTCTCGACCTGTCGTAACGTCCGGTAACTGAAATTATACCTTCAACTTTAACATAATCTTGCATAAAGAATAATAATAATTTATTTACAAAAATAGATCAAAGTAATTCTACATACATTTAATTTGCAAACTCGATCTGGGAGCAACTGGTAGACCAAAATATATGTTTCTGTAAAGAGTTTAGAATAAGCAAGTATAACAAATCTTAAATAAAAACTATTGACCAGTCATAACTTCTCTCCCAGGGGCTCAGTGGTAATTCTCAGGGCTTATAATGCTAAAAATCGGGTTTCGATATCCGCGGTTGGCAGGTCACAAATAGCCCAACATGTAACTTTGCTCTTGACAATAAACAACTAAAACAAACTTTTCTGAGAACTGAGTAATGCTGCACTCTGGTGGTCATAAAGCATGTACTTCTTAAACAATGACTCACAAGTCATTGATGCACAGGATATTATTCATTTGAGTCTAATGATTGATGTGTTATTAATTAAGGTATTTTAACTTCATTTCCGACAATTAACAATTTCACATTCCAGACTTGAGAAGTAAATACGTTGTATCATTATAATAAATATCTTATCAGAGAAGCAAACACAGAAGCCGCAATTAGAAACGTCGTTTGTTTGTTTTTGAATTTCACGCAAAGCTACACTAGGGTCATTTGTGCTAGCCGTCCCTAATTTAGTAGTGTAAGATTAGAGGGAAGGAAGCCAGTCATTACCAGCCACCGTCAACTCTTGGGCTACTTACCATAGTGGGACTTACTGTTACATTATAACGCCTCCAAGGCTGAAAGGATGAGCATGCTTGGTGCAACAGAGCTTGCGACCCTCAGATTAAGACTCGAGCACTTTAACCATCTGGCCATACCGAGCCCTACAAAGGTAGTACAGCTTAGTAAAAGTGGAGGGAAGGAAAATGTAGACGTCACCAGAGAACTTGCTGTATTCTGAAGCACTTTAAAATATACTCAGGAATTATAATCTGGGATTGTTCTTCCACCTTTCGTTTCCAGCACAATTTAAAAGCGAATAAATCCAGAAGTGGAACTTCGCCATTTCAGAATCAAAAGTGACAGGACAATTGCTGTGGCGAGGCCTGCGCCTACTAAAGTAGAAATTTTACAAATTTTTTTATCCAAATATTATTTCTCACACAAGTGAGCAAACTTGAGCTTTAAAAAAAAGCATTACAAATTAATTAATATAAAAGTTTTCAAACCGTGATGTTGTGTTGCCAAGATGAATGATTTTCTTTACAAATGAACATCACAACTCGTTCAGTGGTTGAACATTTTTATGTATATCAGACCATCAAGATTACAGCTTTGAAAGTTTCTTGAAATAAAAATATCCTGCCATTAGCGCCATCTGAAAAAAAATCGTTTAAAAATATCCGAAATATTTCTTATGCATGTTTTATGTTTTATTTATTTCAATAAAATAAAGTTCTTGAAGCATGGTTCGACATAATTTTACTCGTCTTAAACTTATAAATAATAATAATGCAGCGCAAACGATCGAAGAAAGCTGTGAGGGCGTTATAATATGACGGTCAATTCCACTACTCGTTGGTAAAAGAGTACCACAAGAGTTGATGGTGGGTGGTGATGACTAACTACTATACCTCTAGTCTTACAATGCTAAATTAGACACGGCTAGCGTACACAGTCCTTATGTAACTTTGCATGAAATTTTAAAAACCAACAAACCATTGCATAAACACAGCATAGTTTCTGCTTATTCATGAAACTAATGTAGTAAAAATGCACTATCCCTGGAACATTCAGAGAGTAATCGAAATATAACTTTTAACTGGAGCGTAATATATCTCTATTTCTCTCTATTCGTAACCATGACAAGCTAAATTCCTAGACGGGTGTTTTTCATTTAGAATCATGAACCTACACTTTTTTAAATGTTTATTCGTGTTAGAGCAAAACCACATTGGATTATCTGGTGTGTCCCCCTCGGGGAATCAAACCCCGAAATTTAGTTCAGTAAGCCTGTGGGACACCGGGGAATTTCTTTGAATAAAATTCATATTTAATGTCTTTCATGTGAAAGCTACTAAATTAAAACTGTAAAAAAGAAATACGAGTTTACAAAATCATATATTTAAATTAATTGTAGCCAACATTACTTACATTCGAGTTGTTCTCGTTTGAAACAAGTTAACAAAACTTTTAATTTATTGCAATTCATATCAATGAACATTGGTTCTTACCGTAAGTACATAGTCCAGATAGTTAAATGTTGAGTATGTGAATGAAGTGTGAACCTGGTCGGAATTGTAACATTCCTAAGGTCAGTGTGTCAAAGTTGTACAGACATCCTGACCTTCATAAATCATGCAGATATTTAGAGCGGTTCATGATTCGAAAACTTAGACTGCGGGTGGACAACAAACCATAAGAATTATTCAGCTGTTAATTACTATCATTCGTTAGCTTCACATAAAAGTGTAATTCCCAAGTAAGTAAAAAAAAATAAATATACTGACTTGCTGAGACCATCTTCATGCACTGCCTATTCGTAACGAATTAGAAAGATATATTTACGTAATGGCTGAACTGTTTCCTTTCGCTCTGAAATGTTACAATTTCTTAATTAAGCCAGATTTAATGACAGTAAAGTGTATCTCCGATATAGTCTATCGTATCAAAATTAGAAACATATTCAAGAAGATATATGTGTATATGCAGCATATGTAAATATATACAGTGTATGTGTTATTTTTTTTGTTTGGTTGGAATTGAGCACAAAGCTACACAATGGGCTATCTGTTTTCTGCCCACAATGGGTGTCGAAACGGGGTTTTTAGCGGTGTAAGTCCACAGACATGCCATTGTGCCAATGTGGGCTACCATACCGTGATCGCAATAGAACGTCATGACCAACTTTAAGATGGATTTGATGACGAAAAGCCACGTTTTAGAAAACGAAGTTTGAAGACGGCTTGAATAGATACTAAAATAAACTTTATTAAAATTTAAAACATTTTAACCAGCTCTTGTCTCTAGAGCCTCAAAATATAAATAAGCAATTCACCAAGCTGGAAAAATCAGTAATAAAACTGATTTCAGCGATGCTTTCCGGTGAAAATTACATTTAGGATATAACGAGTTTGTGGTTATTTTTTGCCATTGCTTTTCTATCTCCACCAATACTGCACATCTCTGTGCTACTGGAGATTTTCTATTGTCTCCTTGCATCAAACATCACACAAAACAGGTTTCACTTGCTCATAAAAGCACCATACCTAATTAAGACCGTTCACAAATGATTAAGGAAACAATAGATACAAAATATTCTTGGATTCAGCCATATTGTAGGAGTTTAATCTTTTAACCACAACACACGACCACTTACTTTATAGGTTTGCAGATGGATAATCTGTAAATAATGAACTTCTATATAAACTGAGAAGAATTATAAGCATGACTTTTAATGTTGCCTCCATAGTATGCGTAGACATCATCACTTTGTAAAGCCAATGATAATTTCTCTATGTTCCCATCTTGCTGCTATAATAAACCATGAGACCAGTATATCAACATGATGCAACAGAATACAAAGTATGTTGCATGGTAGTTCTATTTTGTTTGTTTTTGAATTTCGTGCAAACCTACACGAGGATTATCTGCGCTAGCCGTCCCTAATTTAGACATCACCGACCACCGCCAACTGTTGAGCTACTCTTTTAACAACGAATAGTGGAATTGACCGTCACATTATAATGCCCCCACAGCTGAAAGGGCAAGCATGTTTGGTGTAAAGGGGATTCGAACCCGCCACCCTCGAATTACAAGGGCTTTTGTCTGGATTTTGATGAAAAAGAAACAGTTATTTAAAGTTCTGGATACCACTGTGATAAACAAAAGTGTAAAAAAAACATTTGTATATACGTTTGACTTGTTTTAATATACTAGTTTAAAACAAGTGAACTGTGTGCTGGTTATTTATAGATGAAATTTATCGCCAACAGATCACAAACACCAACTGTAAAGAATTCGGCCTAAATATACTCAAAGCCTGACACACCACTTGAAATAGAAATTGTCAAAAAATGTTACAAAAATACAGAAGTTCCAGTACAAATTAGTCATTAATGTGAGGTTTATTAGTGTATCCACTTTAGTCGTGTCAAATAGTTTATAACATTTAATAAAAAATTACAATAAACACAATAGACAAGAATATAATTTTATTATCTGTCTTTGTAACGTTACATTTTCAACGAACTTATATTCACGCTTTTGTACCTAACGGTTCATGGCTAACTAATACAATGTTATTGATGTAAGGTTCACATACAATAAATGTCTTTCACGCCATTATAGCAATCTCTGCATGTGAAGTAACATTTTCTATCAGTGTTAGACTAAGTTTAACTAAGTTAAAGGATCTTCTCTTGCCCGATCACCTGGTAATTTTAGTCCTACCATATCTGCTGTTTCCTTTATCGTTCTTTCTCCTTTCCCATGATACATCTCGTGGAGTTCCTACGATAAATGAAAAATAAATTCATATAGTAACAAATTCAACTACAATGGAAACGCCTATCAGTCACATAAAATAGCATTATGCGATTACTTTAAGGGCTTCAAAAGCTTTCCACCTAAGGCACTTTCTACAGTATTTGGAAATATCAAACAGTATTCATTTGGTTTAAGTAACAAAGTCTACGCAACAAGTTCTCAAGATTAACATCGAAACGAATGAATACAGAGAACATCACGACAAACTAAACAGGTTTGTATTTTTAAAGAAGAGAGGTGTGTTTTAACTTTAAGGGTTAGCAATTTTTGTTTTAACAAGGAACTTTATAGTTTGTTTGGAGTTAAGCACAAAGCTAAACGGTAGACTATCCGTGCTCTGCCCACCATAGGCATCAAAATACCTTTTCTAACGTTGTAAGTCTGCATATATATATCTGTGTCACTGAGGAGCGAACTTCATTATTTAGCTGTAATAAAACATGATAAATATATATATACATTTAAGAAAGGTACGTAAACCCATGACGAAAAGTGCAAACACGTATAACTCGTACAGCTTTTAGTGATATAAAACTTCTAATTAAAAACACAAAAACAGTAATATTACCTAGCTAAAATAATCGTGATTGTGTGAGGTTATGTTGTTTCAAATCGTTTAAAGTTTATTATAAAGGGGAAATGATTATTGGTAGTCGAGAAATATTTAAATATTGATTATTGATCCGAATAGTTATAGAGTGTTTAATAATTTAAGTTTATAGCTTAAGCTCAAAGGTACACAACAAGAGGCCATTCACAAGTATTATACCATTGTGTCACTAGGGGGATTCAAACGAGTAACAATATACTTGCTTTAGTAATGTCGTTGTTGATTGGAACCAAGAACAAAACTACACGATAGGCTATTTGTGCTCTGCCCACCAGGGGTATCGAAACCCGGTTTTTTAGCAGTGCGAGTCGAGTCTGCAGGCATACCGCTGTGCCATTGGACAGCTGAAAGTAACGAGACTAAACTATATACAGCAGTAACTGTGGTATCACAAGGTAAAACAGCAACTTTCTGTTTTACCTTTATTTTACATAAACACGTTAGCTCGAAATATTCTATATTTACGTTAGACATAAGATTATTAAAACCTTGTCAAACATGGTTATCAATGATTAATAATCACAAGTAGTAAGAACTTCTATTAAATATTGTTTCCATAATTTATCGCCTCCTCAGTCTGTTTCGTTGTTCGAATGTCATACAAAACAACTCGAGGGTTATTTGCCCTAGCTTTCCATAATTTAGAAGTATTACACTGTATAGAGGGCAGTTAGTCAATGTCACTTACCACCAACTATAGAGTTACTCGACTGACTGTATCACTATAACATCCCCATAAATGAAAGGACGAGCATGAACGGTAATGGGATCCGATTGTGATTCGAGCGCCATAAATACCTGACCATGCAGGGCCCAGAATGATGGAACCCCAAGATACTTTAGCTGATAGATTCAAAATGAATTGTTTTCTTTTATTCTTCTCAATTGCGATTATCCAGTTGCGATAGAATTTTAAATGCGACCTAAGAGCCATTTCAAGTTCCTTCGTATTAAATACTAGAGTAAAAGAATAGTAGATAAAAAATATTATGTAACTAAGGCTGAAAGACAAGACTTGAAATTGTGACTTTATAGTAGAGAATGTCTTAAGTTTCAATATATATACATGAATAATATGCTTGTAAAACGATATATGGTATCACAGGAGCATTTCTTTTTAAATAAATGCTAAGCGTTCTTCAGTCTGGAGTGTTGTTTGCAAAAATATACAGTTTGCTTGTTTTTTGCTAAGCACAAAATTACATAATGGGATATCTCTGCGGTGCCCACCACGGGTATCAAAACTCGGGTTCTAGCATTATACGTCTGCAGAGTTATCGCTATTCCAATAAGGGGCAAAGCATTAAGAAACCCTTAAGGCACCATTTCTTGCCGTGATATTGCGTATTTTGTCAGCTGGTGTGTGTGTGTTTAGTATCAGTTTTTGTTGTTAAGCACAACGCTACACAACGGATTGCCTGTGCTGTACCCGTCACCGGTATCAAAACTAGGTTTTTAGAGTTACAAATCTTCAGACTTTCCACTGAGACACAGGAGGGTTGAATTATATTGACTATATAAACAACTGGTCTTGGTAAAGTGACCACGAAGTTTGATCTCTTTTGAAATTCGTGCAAAGCTACATGAGGATTATCTGCATTAGACGTCCCTAATTTATCAGTGAATAACTAAAGGAAATGCAGTTAGTCATCATCACCAACCGCCAACTCTTGGCCTACTCTTTATACCAACGAATGTTTGGATTGATCATCACACTACAATACCCTCGCTGCTGAAAGGACATGTTTGGTAGGATGAGGATTCAAACTCACGAATGCCCTAACCACCTAGCCATGCCGGGCTTGATTAAGAAGTTCACAAGGGCTTCATTCTAGAGGATATTCCACTTATTAAAAGAGAAGACAAGAGTCACTGCCTGTGCTACTTTCAGCTTTGTACTAATACGATCAACCCTTTTGAATTGTACATTGCGTAAATGAATTTCCAGTTTATACTAAATTGAATGCTCTATAGCAGAACGCGTGTACTGCAGATGTCACTAGTTATATTTCTCTGCGCCTTAAGCTTCCCTACTAGAAACTCTCAAGTCAACAAATCTTCCTTCGAACAAGTTAAGAGTTGAAAAAGCAGGGCTTCTTGAAGTGGACGAGGCAGAGGGTGACTTTGAAAAGTTAGTATCTTTGAAATGTTCTTCATCACACATGTATGTCACAATCAAAATGTTTACTGACTCATTCTGACACTGGTACACAAGTTGGTAGCTTTTGGATTACTAACACTTAACTTCACTAAGGCATTTCTTGCAACAGTCTATGTGGTAACTCATTATGGTATAAAATAAGGCACACATTTCCACCGACTTTTATAATCGAAGGTCTCTCGATTTTCTCTTGTTTTCTTTCTTAATAAGATATGTTCTCTAACCCTATTTCTCTTATTACTGAACTACTTGTGCTATGTGCAATGGTTCTAAGCAATTAATTTACAAATTTAAACACACATATTTGTTTGCTTGTTTTGGAATTTCGTGCAAAGCTATTCGAGGGCTATCTGCGCTAGCCGTCCCTAATTTTGCAGTGTAAGACTAGAGGGAAGGCAGCTAGTCATCACTACCCACCGCCAACTCTTGGGCTACTATTTTACCAATGAATAGTGGGATTGACCGTCACATTATAACGCACCCACGACCCTCAGATTACGAGTCGAACGCCTTAATCCACCTGGTCATGCCAGGCCAAACACACACACACACACATACACCGTATACTGTCTCCCTTTTTCCAAATCTAAAAGCTCAACAACATAAAGTAATTTTCGAAAATGACAGTTTGGTTTGAATTTCGCAAATATTGGGATTGACTGAAACATTATTATACCCCACAACTGAAAGAGCGAACATGTTAGGTGACAAAATTCGAGCCCGTAGCTCAATGAAAATAGCCACATTATTCCTGTATGTCTAGGCTTGGTCACAGAAATTTAGAATTTCATCAGGTATTCACTTTGAACTGACTGATTGATGGCCCTATCTACTTCTTGTAACGATTAACTTTCTATCAATAAACCTTGCGAGTTATATATTTTATGCATGTGTCACTTTTTATGTGCGTATTCACATGTTTAGCAGTAAGTTTTATCTGAAATTAACAGGTTAGAAGTTGGTAGAATTTGCCATAAAAAGTTCAAGCTCTTTCTGTGATTAAATTTTCCTACAATTCATACGAATCTTCTATTTTATAGAAGGTAGCTAACATCCAGCATATTGTGGCATTTTTGTGGTTTAATTGTGTGCAAAGTTCTCGAAGTTGCCTCATTTTGAAGCAGAATGCTAGACGAAAGGCAGCTACATGTAGTCAACAGCATCCAGTGTCGATTCTTAAGCTACGTTAAACGAATAGGAGTATTTGAGGAACATTCTTAAAACAAATACACTGCACCTGCCACATAAGCCAGCCAAGAACCTCCCTATGGATAAAAAAAAAAAAAAGAGTCGTCCCAAAAAATGTTTTGGTTGTTTCGAATTTTACGTAAAACTACACGAGGGCTATCTGCATTAGCCTTTCGTAATTTAGCAGTGTAAGACTAGAGGGAAGGCAGTTAGTTATCACCACCCACCGCCAACTCTTGGGCTACTATTTTACTAACGAATAGCGGGATTGATCATCACTTTATAACGCCCCCACGACTGAAGGGGCAAGCATGTTTGGTGTGACGGGGATTCGAACCCGAGACCCTCAGATTAGGAATTGAGTACCTTAACCATCTGCCATGTCGGGTCGTTTCGATCAGAAAATAAAACGTTAGGCAGTATTATCGAAGTCTAGGTCGTTTGACAAGAACCGTGCCTTGACGCGAAACCATGAGAGCTAACGCGAATAAGTTAGCCTGTAAATGTAAGGTAAAACGATGTAGCAATGAAAACATATTTAAAGTGTTCTGGATGTGGTTGTGAACATGAAAGTTCAAGTGCATCTGTTATGTTAAACTGTGCAGGTCGGATGAGAAAAGAATTTATTTGAAGATATCCCAATCGCTTTGACATATCAGCTGAATCTGAGATTCGTCAATTGACCACTTCACTCACAGCGAAACATTAAAAACAAATTAAAACTGACATAATATATCCTTATATTCAAAATGGGAAAGTAGAATCATATATAGGAAATCTTTAGTTTCAATATTTTGTAACGCTAATGACACAGTAAAGTCTGAAGATGTAGTGCTGAAGTTGAAGCACATGACACGATGCATCACAAGATGGTTTCCCTTGCGAGTTTTAAATCTAAAACGCCATTTCTGTAATTAAAAGTGCACATGTAAAAATGACATAATGCCTAGTATGGTACCACCAGAGTATAATAATATTTTTTCATTATCTCATAACTTTAGCAATAATCAGTTGTTTTTTTGTTTGTTCGTTTTCGAAATATCCTCCTTGATCATCTTAGACTCAACATGCTGGGTTGGCTCGTGTGGTAGGTATTAATTTTTTGTAGTAAAGGGATGCACACCACAGAGCTTTGGATCCACAGTTTGGAGCCTCTCAATAATAATAAAGTTATCACCATTTTTGTTCTCGGTATCAGAAGCGGTAAAATATGTAATAAATTTAAGTTTATTCTCTATTGTGATTCATAAGCTGTAAACCGTGAAACCATGGTCACATTGCTTATATTTATATTACGAAATTGGGAAAAAAAAAATACCCTTTCTCTTCACTCAATAGGCAGAAAGTCCTCCTAATTAAACGGGTTCATTACATGTTTTGAAAAAGGTGGAAAATTAATTGTAACAGGCATACTACAGGTTAATAAAATATCTCAAACAGAAATAAATTATTACCTAAATTAATCCGAAAAGTTAAAAAAAAAGTAGGAAAACACTGTTAATAACATTGAAATATTAAAAATTTATGTAATCATTGATGTAAATTGTAGCTACGAAGAATAACGCAACAGTACATACAGAAATCACTGTAGACAAGACTAAAACTCTCCAAGTTGTTTACTTTTTTTAAGGCTACAAAAACAATTACGCGTTCTGGTTATGAACAGTTTGGTTTGTTTTGAATTTCGCGCAAAGCTACTCGAGGGCTATTTGCGCTAGCCGTCCCTAATTTAGTAGTGTAAAACTAGAGGGAAGAGAAGACAGCTAGTGATCCAGTGATCACAGTGTCAATAGCAAAAGAGTACAACAGTAATTGTTTTTTTTGTTTTGGAATTTCGCGCAAAGTTACACTAGGGCTATCTGCGCTAGTTGTCCCTAATTTTGCAGCGTAAGACTAGAGGGAAGGCAGGTAGTCATCACCACCCACCGCGAACTCTTGGGCTACTCTTTTACCAACAAATAGTGGGATTGACCGCACATTATAAATCCACACGGCTGAAAGGATGAGCATATTTGGTGTGAGAGTGATTCAAAACCGCGACCCTGAGATTACGAGTCGAGTGCCTTAAACACCTCATGTTGGGTCAGGTTATGAACAGTTAAGTTTATTTTAATCTATATGCAATCAAATACTCATTATGACGAAACAATCAAACCTGTTTAGGTATTTCATCAACTAAATTATAACTTAAATGACGAACTGGATTTTTCTTTGCTGAACGGCACGCAAGTAGGTTAAACGGTCAGGTCACATACACCATATAATTCTGACTATAAGTTTGAAATACTGAAAAGAGGTAATGATTTCATGACTGTCACCAAAAGAGCTTAACTTGGTACCTCTGAAATTGAACAACGGAGTTAATGCCACGTTTGTAACGCGCAAATAACAGTGAAGTGTGTGCTCAAAGAAATAATGGCTCGAGCTCCGGACTCTTCGATTCACAGCTACGCGTTAGTTTTTAACCCTTATTCTTCTGTGTATCATATTCGTAATGTGCGGATGTTTTGTTTTTACCTTCTTTTTTGTCGCAGGAGCTAGATGTAATTTCAACAACAAATACAAAAGTAAGACAGTAAGTAGACTTCGCTGTGTGTGTGTGTGTGTGTGTGTGTGTGTGTGTTAATACAGACTTTGTTAACTATTAACTTACGTTTGTTTTAAATTTCTGTTGCTGTTCAGTTTATTCTCACAGCGCTATAGTTCCGGAAACTGTGTGATGTGGATACTTGTTACTACCTTAACAGAATATCACTGTTCTTTGAACATTACAGGCCTAACAGTCTTGGTACGCCAGCTTACACGTTTATGCAACTTACTCAGCTTATACTGTCGACATACATTAAAACAGTTACATGAATCCAGTAAGTTCATCCTGGCTAGTAACAGTTGACGTTGAGCTGGAGAATTCTAGGACAATAACTTGTAGAGCTATACCTAGAATGCTATTTTTACACACAGTTATGGTTTGAAACCTGTAATGTAAAAACTATAATTAAAAATACAACAACAAAAATTTTACAGTTAAACGTGTTTCTTATCAATTGAATCTCAAATACTTCATGGTTCATTGTTTCACACTTCTACATACAGTTAAATAAACATTTCTTTGAATTAGTTTGGGTTTTTAAATCTTATTGTTCCTGATGTTAGGTTTCAGTTTTGTTTTTTCTGAGATATCAATAATGGTGAGAGATACGAACCATGAAACAAACTTTCATTCCTGCGTAAAACTCATCTATCTTGTCAACTGTCAAAAATCACGATCTGTTAAACTGTCAATGGCCCGGCATGGCCAGGTGGGTTAAGGCATTGACTTGTCATCCGAGGGTCGCGGGTTCGAATCCCCGTCACACCAAACATGCTCGCCCTTTCAGCCGTGAGAGCGTTATAATGTGTCGGTCAATCCACTATTCGTTGGTAAAAGAGTAGCCCAAGAATTGGCGGTGGGTGGTGATGACTAGCTGCCTTCTCTCTAGTCTTACACTGCTAAATTAGGGACGGCTAGCGCAGATAGCCCTCGAGTAGCTTTGCGCGAAATTCCAAAACAAACAAACCTGTCAACATTAGTTAAATGTTCACCGGCGGAGAATGGTAAATCGTTTAAGTGTTCGCGCAAAGCTACACAAGAGCATCCAACTTTAAACTGATATACTGAAGAGAAAGCTGCTAGTCAACAGCACTCACCGCCATTTCTTGAGTTATTTAATGGAATAATGAGGTTCAACCTTTATTCTTATAACGAACGCATCCACTGTCCCTACGTGTGGTAAGAGATGTTGCGACAAGGGGACTCGAGACGTGGACTCTCAGACTCGCATATTTCATGTAATCGTACTACTAGTTATTACGATATGCCATTGTACTGTCATCGTTACAGTTATTTTTATGTAATTGCATAATAACATAACGATCATATATAGGTATACGTACTCAGTGACTGGTCAACTACGTTGTTTTCCTTCGTGTTTAAATATTACAATTTATATTCGCAACTGAAAGAAGTAATGTACATATTTACGTTCCCGTCTATAATTCTAATAATACATATGCGACATCTATAGGGCCCAGAATGACCAGATGGCCGAGGAAGGGGAGGGGGACAATAACTGGAATATACTGTTGTGAGTGTGAGCTTAATCTTCTTTATTTAGTTGGAATCATGGTAGTTTAAGCAATATAATATCCTACAGTGTTATCTTTTAAACGTCAGATACACTGTCAAGTGAAAATTACGAATAGCCTTCCATAAAAACGTGAATTATTTCTTCTTTAAAGTCGCCTATGAAATAAAAAGAATGTATGTTTTTATTTCTTCAAAGTTCAAGACGAAATTTTATTTTACTGGGAGTTTATTTTAACGTAATATTACGTATAACTGATAAGCTCAAAAATCACCAGGCCTTGACATGGAGATTTATTTTCCAACAGGAACTCCAGAAGTTTCGAGAAAAACAAACATAATTTGTTAATATACAACATAGGCAAATAAAATGCGAAAATATTTTGATCGTAGCAACGTAGTTTCGTGTAACATATATATAGTATACGAGTAGTTTTCATATTTAGCTTAGTTTTTAATTCACCACTTTCTTTAGTGTAACTATTTGTTGTTAAAGCACAAAACTACACAATTAGTTATCTATGCTGTTCTCTTCACGGGCCTTGAAATCCGATTTTTTGTTTTACCGTTGTACGTTTGTTTGTTTTTTGAATTTCGCACAGAGCTACACGAAGGCTATTTGCGCTAGTCGTCCTTAATTTAGCAGTGTAAAACTAGAGGAAAGGCAGCTAGTCATCACCACCCACTCCTGACTCTTTGGCTATTGTTTTACCAACGAAGAGTGGGATCGACCGCACGTTATAACGCTCCCACGCCAGAAAATGCAAGCAGGTTTAGTGAGAGGGGGATTCGAATCCGCGATCCTTATATTACGAATCCAGCGATCCAACCACCTGCCTATGAGGAGGACAAGATGAAGGAGAAGAGGATATTTTTTACTTACCTACGACCTTTCTGATTCCCCATAGATGTGGCATACTTATAAGAATAAATATTTATTTATAATAAAAAGAATCAGATTAGTGACTCAGTTAAACTGACGAAGAACGAATTCACTGTTTCATTCCTCTAACATTAGTAATAGAACATATCCTAAAATTTACGAGAAATGAAGCAAGGATCCTAAGCCATAGTCATTAGGTGCTCGCGCTGTAAACTGTCAATTCAGCATTCGATACTCCACTTAGCAACTAATAATCGTGAATACAAGTTATTTTAAAAGCCACTTTAAATATTTTGAATTTTTGACAATCAACTTTGCAAAGTGCACAAACTGAATATTTTTACACTCGCACCACAATAATAAAAAAAACACCTGTCATAATTTTATCGTGTTTTTTCTTCTTGCTGGAAATTATTGTTGGAATTAAAAAGTTTAAAATTTCTCGAAAAAATTCACTTGATTTTTGAATCAAAATTTAGCAAAGCTGAAAAATATAATTTTACAGACCTATTCTATAAGATAAGACATTTACAATTTTTAAACCTAAAGAAGTGTCATACTTTATAATAAAAACAAGAGAAGATAACGAGACAATAAGAATGTGGGAGAAGTTACAGGTATAGACTGACAACAAAAAGAGATTCTGCTCAGCATAATGTAATAAAAATATACCGTTTCGGAGGAGGTTTAGTCATGTTGAGGAAAGGTGTCTGTATGCACGGACGTTGCTCCACCTGCATATTTGCACCTAAATGACGTATTGATATGATGCTGAACCTGGTTGTACGATTTTTCGAAGATGAAATCAGACAACGCTTCGTTCTTATGCAAAATAATCCCTGGTGTTATACTGCTTGGACTAGCTTACAAAAGATTAAGGTCATGTATTGTCTACCAAGAATCCTACCTCACATAATTCCTCTGGAACACATTTGACGAAGACTACGTCAGTGTTTTAGCCCAAGAATTCTCAAACGTTTTTGGGTAGTCTTCCCCTTCGAAAATATTTCAAGCTGTGCCGATCTGACCTTTCTTCACTCACGCACACAGTGTTAGCAAATTACTATAAAAATTATAAAACATTAGCTACCTCGACACTTTTTATGATCTCATGAAGCCCTTAAAATAAGCATTGGAGCTCCTAGTTTTAGAATCACTGTTTTAGTTCAAATCTCAATTGATTTCAGTTCTACAACTTTGGTCTCCCGATGGGATATCGGTAAGCTTACGGACTTACAACGCTAAAATCCTGGGTTTGATTCAACTCAATGGACATAACAGATAACTGGCCGTGGCTTTGCTCTAAAAAAAACAAGTATATGATATAAAACAACTTTATCGCCATTACATTTCAAACCACTGACCCTTCTTTTACATCGTTCATTGCCGGTGGAGTTCACATATTGCATTAGTTCCAGTAATCTTATCTTCTTGTGTAGCACAGCATTTTCTCAAAATAACTGATAAAAAAGTGGAGGTGAAACCACTGATTTCATATGCGATATAAACAGAAAAACCTCTGCAGTAATTAGTGGGATTAATAACACTGATTGTATTTTGTTTTTTCGTAGTTGATATATTATTAAGTGTACTGTAACTAAAAAACTCACGGACACGCAAGCACTTTGATATTATTTAAAAATATATTAAGAAAACTGATAACGTCTAGAGTCAAACTGTTAAGAATTTTCCACCAGAAACGTCAGTGTAATTCTAATCAAGCTTCACTTTTCAGAAGCAGCGCTGTCTTAAAAAAAACCCAAAAAACGCGAACCTTGATAACCGGTTAAGATACTTCAAATTACTGTATCATTGGCAAATTGTGACTGATACGCGCTATTAGTTACTTATAGGAATGTAGTTAAATTTTGTTTTTAGGCCTAGCAGAACATCGGTCCCTCGAGCATTGGATAGCTGAACATATACCATAATCATTCCTGGCCTTGATCTGCCAGTCAAATAGAAATAAGGTCCATTAGTGGCAATCTGTAATGATACATTAAAGGAGAACGATGCAAATTTAAACTTCATAACAGTTATGTTGGTTTTAATAACTGATTTTCCATAATTCACCTATGCAAATTTCGAAAATAAGATTTTTTTTTTATAATGTAAAAAGTTTTTACAAATCGGGATGAAACAAATTACTTACTTAGATCAAATTATTATTTCGTTCACCACAATGAACACTTTTTATTATTACGTTTGGTAATAAAAATACAGACAAACTGAAGAAAATGGAAGTTTGTTTTGTGAATTTCGCGCAAAGCTACTCGAGGGCTATCTGCACTAGCCGTCCTTAATTTAGCACTGTAAGACTAGAGGGAAGGCAGCTAGTCATCACCACCCACCGCCAACTCTTGGACTACTCTTTTACCAACGAAAAGTGGGATTGACCGTAACATTATAACGCCCCCACGGCTGGGAGGGCGAGCATGTTTAGCGCGACGCGGGCGCGAACCCGCGACCCTCAGATTACGAGTCGCGCGCCTTGCGCGCTTGGCCATGCCGGACGCTCTCCACAAAGTATTCAATCATGTTCTCTGTATTGTAACTAATTAAGAAGTTCGACATTTTCGTATGTTTCATTGAAGTAAACCGAACGTACAGTAGAGGCAGATGAACATATGTTACCATGGTAATGGAATACACTTTTACGCTTCTTTTGGGAAGGATCAATGAACAATTGCCATTCACTTGGTTCATGGACTGCAGCTCCTAACATTGGTATTAATTCAACAATAATGTTGTGATAAACAAGTAAATATTCTTGTTAAAAGTGTGGTATCAATTCTTTCTCACGATTTCTTTAACAGTGAAATTATGTCCCAGGAGGAAGTAAGTTCCCACACTGAAGTCTGGACAAAATATTTGAAGAATACTTTGGCAATTCCAAATTTCTCACCAACTTATTAAATACACCTCGAGTAAAAAGTTGTGGTTCACCAGTCGTTTCAGGTTCAAAACAATCCCTATTTTAATTTCTACTGACATCAGATGAAACTGTGTAAAGAGTAGGTGTAGGTACGTCAGATAAACAAGCAACATATCTTATAGTATACTGAAGGTCCGGATAAAAAATTTCGTTTTTACTAAGCGTTGTAGGCTTACACGTTACATGAGGGTAAAACAGCAGTAGTCATTTCCGTTGTTTCTAATCTCATACCACGCCACTGGAATTACAAAAAACAAGTACTTTTAGTCCATTGTTTCAACTATTTAACACAAATGGTGCAAAGTTTGTGCGTAACCCATGATTCATCTTGGTCCCCAACATTGTTTTGTTTAGTTTTTTCCAAAGTACGCGCAATACACTTTTTGATAAATTCTGTAATGTTTTGCTTTCGTTTTTTTACAACAATATTTATCACAAATAGAATGTTGCCATAGCGACGAATAAATAATATTTAAAAGAAAAAATATTAAAGTGCACGCACAATCACATACTATCTAGAAATGACACGTCATGCGGCCTGTTAACCGTTTATATATTACATAAGGCAACATAAAATAAGGTTAATATCTGTAAACTTAACTTAGGATTTCATCACCCTTAATAATTAGTTAATATTTCATTTCTAAGATAATAAATGTGTCTGGTTAATTCCTTAAATTGTTAAATTAAACAGTTGCAAATTTTCTTATTAAGTAATGGCCTAGCTATTTTTTCCTCCATCCCTCTTAACCGTTCCATTTTGAATCCCAAATCAAAGATTTGTAAAAAAATAACATTTCACATTTAAAGTTTGTATTTCATAAGTTAATACCTAAGAGGTCTTTCGTATATTGCCTAAACTCGTCATTCGGGCTGACTACGCGTATTTGTTTCGAACGCTTCGCCACCTTCCACCGTTTAAATCGTAAATTTTAATGTAATTACCAATATAAAAGCAAGGTTATTCTTATGTAGAACCTTTCATGTTGTCGAGAAGTTTTGTCAGTTCTCCTGCACTAACAGTACATAGAAATGTATAAAATATGCAACATTTGTTTGTACATTGTAAATTTTTATTTACTACCATCTACTAATACTCGTTTGAAACGTGCTTATATACTACAGCACACTTTTTAATCGGTGTCTGTTAAGTCTTCACATTAAAAAAACTGGTAAAAACTTGTTTCTACATAATTGTTCACAAATTACACGTACACCCTACCGAAGTTAGTTTAATCAACACGCGTACTAAATAAAAACTCGGCAAAATAAGATAATATCACGGAAGGCATTATTAAATTATTTTTTCTTCACATTCAAAGACTGGTTTAACTTTATCGTAAGTTCAATTAAGAGTAATAATCACAAACGACACACAAACAAGGTGTGATGTCATTCTACAATATCCAGATACGAAGAAAAAGAAAATTTATGTATTTCAAGAATTTATTTCATTAATTCCTTCATGGAACCTGCAACATTTCTCAAAATAGTTCTGTATGTAGGCTTAGCTATTTGAAATCATAGTAAACACTTTATATTCACAATACTTGTTTACTCTCACCTTTATTTATTTGTTTTCCTTCTTAAGTCAGAAGGATTCACTAAATTCTCCCATCATTGACAGACACACAACTGCGAGCATGGTAGGCAACTTTTTTTCTGGAATATCATTGTTTTCATTGGAAATGTATGGCATAGAAAAATCCCAACGTTTCGTAAACAGTTGAAAAGCTATGCTACTTATACTGATATAATTAAAACTACTTGATAATTGTGCAAACTATGTTTTTCTCAATGAAGTCGAGTCATTTCTGTTTTAGATCCAAAATGCATGATGAAAACAAAAGTTTAAATTGCATTTATGGTATTTTTGACTGATTATTTTTTTGCAAGTACTAGATGACTGAACAGGAAAACTGCAAAGTAGTCCTGAGTTTGTAGTTATGAGAAAAATACAGTTTGGAAATATGCGATGCTGAGTGAAACAATCTTTTCAAACACAGCAAAAAATAAACAAACTGGGGGATGATTGCAAATATTAGATTAGTGAATGGTTAGAAGCACTTTCTCTCTCCAAACTGATTTCTATCAAACAAAATATTTGGTAAATCAAGTATAACTCTGAAAGTATCAAAGTTCCATATTGATATATAGTCTCCTATACTATCTCTGTTATAGCATCACCACACAACTGATTCTTCTCTCAAAGTATCTATTGACTGCAACATACAGACATCATCCACTCGACCAAATAGGAGGTTTCAGTCATTGATCCTTTTCTATCTAGATGCATGAAGATTGTGCAAATCTCCACATACAAAGTAGGTTTGATTTGTTTTGAATTCGCATAAAGGTTCACGAGGGCCATCTGCACTAGCCGTCCCTAATTTAGCAGTGTAAGACTAGAGGGAAGACAGCAAGTTGTCACCACCCACCACCAACTCTTGGTCTACTCTTTTACCAATGAATAGTGGGATTGACCATCACATTACACTATCCCCATAGCCAAAAGGGCAAACATGTTTGGTGTGATGGGGATTTGAACCTGAAACCCTCAGATTACATACAAAATAGACATAATCTAACACCAAAAACATTGTTTTAAGTTTGATCTCAAACCAATAATTGAAATTAAATCCCATAAATTGTACCTGCCCTGAACCATTGTCTGTGGCACATAAAGGTTTTACAAAATATCCATTTATTTATCTTCAGTCACTAACATGCCTAAAAAAGGTGAGTTACATTAAAATCATTTAAATTTACTGCCTCCACAGCATCTGAAGGCAACACATTCCATTGGTTAACAACCCTATTTGAAAAATAAAATTATCTCAGTTGAAGATGGCTTCTACCTTGCCTGATATGTGGCATCTAGTTTTTGGATGACCTTCTAGGATGTTCCACATTCAATCCTCTGGGTTTGCTTCCAGTTTTTGCTTGGTGGTTCCTTGCCATTGACTGCTGCATAAAAGTTTCTCATCCTTGCAGTGACTGGTTCTGCCCCAGCAGTTTAAATACCCTTCAGTAACACCAAGTCTCCTTTTTACAAAAGTCAGGGGCATAGAATAATTGATCCACAAGCCATTTGTCATGTCTGAGTAATTAAAGAAATGGTGGTTATACCTATCATGAGTGGTGTTTTTTTCCTGTCCTGTATTTGCCTTACAATGACTTGAGCAGCTCCTAAGATAATCCATATGCTGGAAAAGTCCTTTTTTGGCTTAGCAATGTAAGGGTACATAGAGTTCAAGCTTCACCTTTTCCTGTTATTATAAGAATTGATGTAGTCAATTTCTCTTGTGTAACAATTCCAGTCTGTCCAGCAATGATGTAACCCTCTGTCTTTGAAGGAGCTGTCCAGCCCTTAGATACTACAGTACCAGTCAAAGGAAACAATAGCAAGCTCTTCCTTGTTTCATGCATTGGCAAGAACTGTGTATTTTTCCATGGACTCACCATCTTGCACATTAGTCTATCCTGCATTTCTAAATTGTGTAACATCTTCTGCAATGAATTACAAAGTTTTCACTACATGGGTGTTACTTTCTGTCTCCCCTGGGTCTTAGTATGATGAAAACCTGAATTTTCATGCTCTTTTGCTGCATCTTGCAATCAAAGATTGTTAAGAACACATTCAGTAAAATACTGAGAAAATATATTAAAGATTTCCCTTCTTTTTCATCAGTGGTAAAATAATAAAAAAAAGAATCTCTGATGTACAGCTAATGTATCCCTTGATTGGCTATACCTTTCAACATGTTTATACAATCATTAAACAGTTCATTCATTATGTAATATCCAAAAATAAATTTGATAAAATGTCATAACATTATTAATATACCAAAATTAATTTAGATCACTATAAGGGGAAGTAAAACAAACTAAAAAACTCCATATTGAGTAAAATAGTAATAATATCTAAGTTATGGCTATGAATTTTATTTGCAGTAATATTTCACTACTCATGAATATTTCAACTCAATCCAGTCAACATATCATTTCTAGCTTTCTTTAACAGAAAAACAAGCAAAACTATTATACCACAAGGTAAATTTGTATTATTTAAAAACCCAGATAAAACCTTCATCCCTCTCTCTGTCTCAGTCACAGTATGAGTTTCATTAGTACTTTTATCTCTTTTATCAAAATACATTAGTTACAAATCATTTCAACAACAAAATAGGAATTTGTACTAGTATTAATGAAAATAACAGGTACACTGCAGCATTTCCCAATAACTTTATCCAGGTCACAACAGGTACACTGCAGCATTTCCCAATAACTTTATCCAGTTCACAGCAGGTACACTGCAGCATTTCCCAATAACTTTATCCAGTTCACAGCAGGTACACTGCAGCATTTCCCAATAACCTTATCCAGTTCACAGCAGGTACACTGCAGCATTTCTCAATAACTTTATCCAGGTCATAAAAGGTACACTGCAGCATTTCCCAATAACTTTCTCCAGGTCACAGCAGGTACACTGCAGCATTTCCCAATAACTTTCTCCAGGTCACAGCAGGTACACTGCAGCATTTCCCAATAACTTTCTCCAGGTCACAACAGGTACACTGCAGCATTTCCCAATAACCTTATCCAGTTCACAGCAGGTACACTGCAGCATTTCTCAATAACTTTATCCAGGTCATAAAAGGTACACTGCAGCATTTCCCAATAACTTTCTCCAGATCATAATAGGTACACTGCAGCATTTCTCAATAACTTTCTCCAGGTCATAACAGGTAAACTGCAGCATTTCCCAATAACTTTCTCCAGGTCATATAATGAATATTCCTCAATTGTTAACATTAAGATGAAATCCTTGTTGATATCGTTCTTTGTGTATAAACATTCCTATGTTTATATATATGCATATATTGCTGTGTATGTATACCACCATTACACGTTCTCAAGAACTACTAGAAGTTTATACAAACCACCTCCAGCTACCTCATGAATCACTTTATTAATGTTCAGGTTACTCTCAGAAGGTACGCTTGGTACCAACAGTAGCATCAACTGCAAGCTGTCAAACTCCATTTATATTTCAGGCTTTGTGAAATAATTGCCAGTAAAAACCACATGAACAAATATTTGTTAACTAAAAGTCTCAGCCAGGATTAAAACTTTAAATGTTACTACTGGAGTTCAATATACATTCAGATGAAATACAACTTTCTCATAACTTGCAGAAGTGGCATACTTTTCATATAAATACAGACAAACCTACCAAGTGTGGGTAGCATCTTACAAAGAGTTCTCCTCATTCCTCCAGATTACCAGAATGGTTTTCTTGAAAGTTCAGAAAATTTTATCTTTGGTTTAAGGACAATGGTTTTAATGCCCGTCCAGTGATTGATTTTGCAAACGTAGTCCATACATTCTGTCATACTATACTACCTTTGTGATCCTTTCAGGCATTACTTTTTATGAAACAACTCTTTAGGAAATGAATGGCAGTATTACAATAAAGTATCTCCATAACTTATTAATAATAACAGATAACTCAGAAAATAATAGTTCAGTCACTGGTTTAATAGACAAACAGTATCTGTTCTAACTGGATTATCAAGTGGAAATCACACAATATAGTGCATACTGCATCACTTGAAAGCTTGCAAATGAAGAATGCTTGACCTAATGATCATCCTAGCTGTTAATCAAGTGTTACTGTAACCACACAATACAACTCAAATACAGTGTCTCGGAAAGCATGGACTGCTACACCCTTTCTGTCATCAGACCCCTTGAATATCAAAAGAGAAAGTTAATGTCAGTGGCCCATGTTCAAAACTGGCTGTAACTCTATGTTGAGTTTCTTCTCATTTGTTTCATTACAAACCACAATGAGTATCTTCATCTCTTTCTCCATTGTCTGGTACATTAGCATGACTTGAAATGCATCCTTATTCTACTTGGGCTCATTGGTCTCGGACTTCTAGTTAAGTAAGTGCACTAAAGGCTAATCTGTAATATGTAGATGCAGCTAAATGACATGTTCCACATGCTTTTGGACAACTTTTGTGTCTGCTGTAAGTTTTATGGTAGTGAACCAACTTATCAGAGCATCAGGTCAGGTCCTGAAAAGTTCAGCCAGAGTAAAGTTGCTTCTATGCTGCTGACACATGTCATAACCAGATTCAATTTCCACATTGGAACACCAATTATTTTATCATCCAGTAATATCACTTTTCTATCATTAAGAACCCTTTCCCAGTTCTTGTTTGGAGAGCTCATACACACTGACATTGTAGAAGTTGGCCACTACTAACTTTGGAATATATTCACATTGGAATGGGTCATACAATACACCAACATAAAGAAGTATTTCTTGTCTAAACCTTAGCAGGTTTGGCAAATGGCCTGGAAGATCCCTGTTCTAATGCTTTATATACCATCTTCATGTATTGAAAGCATTAATCTCATGAGTTCTGTTTGAATTTAAAAAATATGCATCATCTGTTTGGCAGCCTGTATTACTCATTTTTTTCAAACCATCAGTGCACAGTTAACACTTTACACAACTTAGAGAACAGTTGGCTGTTAAAGTTAGTGTCTGATTTATATGTACTTCATATAGTGCTATAAAGTGTAGTATTCAGTTCCAATACACCAGTGGTGGGCTGTGTTAATTTTCAGGAACGAACCAGTGATATCCTCTGTAGAAGATATATAATAATTTCCTATTAGAGCATGCCATGTTTATTCTGGTTCTTTCACTGGGGGGGGAACACAAAATACAGTATATAGCTTATCACTAGACATCTTGACTTCAAAACTGCAAAAGGAATCACCATCAAATGTTAAAATAAAGCAAACCTTGGTTTCCTCCATGTTCTGTGTTGTACAAATTCTGGTTAATTTCTGCTCTTAAAACTCTGAGACTGTTAGAACTGGTACATTTGTAGAACCATGGTTTGGAAAACTAAAGCTATGGTATACCATACTTTTTTAAACTTCTAAACTTACCATAAAAATGGCACAAGTTACATCTGTGGTATTTTATTCTATCAGTATCCATCTACCAATAGAATCTCCTATTTCAAAATTTGCCTTTACTATGGTCCAAAGAATGGTTCAAGTGGAAGGTGAGAAACTCTTCTATACATGTAATAGTAATAGTGTGTTACAAAGACCAGACTGCAAGGAATTTTTGTTTCACTGTAAAGTTTCTGTATTTACAAAGTTTGAATATATTACTAGCACATATGTGTACAACTGAGATGTTACAGATCTGATTCAGCTGTCAATGGTATCAAGTGTCTAATATGAACTCACTGACATGTTATGGATACAATAGCACTGGATCACACATAGGGATTTTAATGCTTTGTTACATTTCTTGTTCCATCCAGAGTTTCAACTTATGTGAGAGTAAACAACGTTGCTGCCATCTTGGAGAAGTTAGCTGTAAATGCTCAGTAATACAATGTAACTTTAAGGAAACTGTATTATTAAACTGGTCACAAGTTGAGGTCAATCTCTCACTACAGCTATCTTAGCCAGACCTGTAGAGATTCCATGTTTCCCTAGAATGTGACCAAGAAACTCCACTTCCTTACATAAGAGTGAGTAATTTATAGGTTTCAGTTTCAAGTCTGCTTTACTGATCAACCAGAATACCATTCTTTCATCCTCAGACACAGACATGGAAGTGTGACCAAATACTGACCAACCATCTCCTTGAATTTAGTACTTTTAGTGTAAGTTCAGTTAACCTCTCAAATTGGAGGGTGTTACGCAGACCAAATAGCGTAATGTGGAACTTATACAAGCCATACATTGTGCTAAAATCAGTCTTAGATATTATCTCATCATTCAACTCAAAGTTTCAGTATCCAAATATCAGAGCCAATGTGTTAAAATAACTAGAATATAAAATATCCAAACATTCATCCATTTATGTTAAATAAAAAGATAATATAATAAGAATAGTTCACCAGTAACTTTGGTAGCGCAATCTTATATGTTGTCCGTGTTCATTGATTACCTACACATATCTTGTCAATATATAAGCTTAAAATATTTTCCGTGAATAAAAAGTATGAAGATCAATCTATATTTCATGACTTAGCCGACAGCTGCTCTGGATATTCTGTGAACTACGTAAAGGTAAAAAAAGAAAAACATTCTTTCGTTGCGGGGGATTCTTTTAAGTTTAGACTGAATTTGGCGCAAAGCTACACGAGGGCTATCTCTGCTAGCCGTCTCTAATTTAGCAGTGAAAGACTAGAGAGAAGTCAGTTAGTCATCACCACCCACCGCCAACTCTTGATCTACTCTTTTACCGACGAATAATGGAATTAATCGTCATATTATAACGCCCCATGGCTGAAGAGGCGAGCATGTTTGGTGTGACGGGGATTCAAAACCTCGACCCTCGTCTCCTGTTAAAATGTTAGTGAAACGACAGACTTCCAACATAAATTATTTCAAATGTTAAATCGCAAATATTTTTTTAAAACTCGGAAAACGATCTCTCAAAAGTTTTAATTTCGGCAACAGACAAGAAATTTGGTTAGATAACAGAAAAGTTAAGAGTACGACTAGATATTATATTTTCTTTTTAACTTTCAATATAATGACAATGTTTAGTTATCGATATTAGAACATGCTATATATTTCTAACATAATTTAAGGCGACATAAAAAAGGGTCGTCTAGAACACATAACCCCTTCAACCAGATTACGGAAGTGTGTTTCGGTGTTGGTTGCTACATTTCAACGATACAGTTCTAACACATTTAATTAATTAAAGCTCTTTCCTGGCAGGAGGTTACAAATCTGCCAGTTGTCGAGTCGTTTCAACAGACAATGCTCGACTAACTTATTCCTTACATTGTATTTGTTTTAGTGCGGATATACTTTTAGAACTTTGGCTCGGACTGAACCTTGGTGTGACAACAAACAGTACAAAATTTAAGTCACAACAATATTAAGTATCTCAAACAAATAGGGGCAGCGTTTCTTTATTTAAAAATGCCTGAAAAGTAAAGTAGAATTATATAAATAGATGTTACAAGACAGAAGTAAGATTACTGAACGTGTTCCTTGAAAAACGTCACTTCTTTAACTTCAGAAGCACTATTCTACACGTTATGACCAGAATGAAAGTTCAGAGGTCTCCCCAAAGTTGTAATTCACGATAAAATATTCCTTAAAACAGATTCAAAGTTGAAATCGAAAGTAATTCTTTCGTCAACGTCCATAAATCAAAATCGTAGTAACCTCTCAAGATTTGAGAGCTAAAATGCCGAAACTTATTTCATTATTAAAATAATAGAGACAGAATATCTCCTTAATCTGCAGATTTCGTAAACAACATAAACATTCGTTAGAAAAGAAACAAACAACGATACGACATAAACATTCATTAGAAAAGGAACAAACAACGATACACCATAAACATTCGTTAGAAAAGAAGCAAACAACGATACGACATAAACATTCGTTAGAAAAGAAGCAAACAACGATACGACATAAACATTCGTTAGAAAAGAAGCAAACAACGATACAACATAAACATTCGTTAGAAAAGAAACAAACAACGATACAACAAACATTCGTTAGAAAAGAAGCAAACAACGATACAACATAAACATTCGTTAGAAAAGAAACAAACAACGATACAACATAAACATTCGTTAGAAAAGAAACAAACAACGATACAACAAACATTCGTTAGAAAAGAAACAAACAACGATACAACAAACATTCGTTAGAAACAAACAACGATACAACAAACATTCGTTAGAAACAAACAACGATACAACAAACATTCGTTAGAAAAGAAACAAACAACGATACAACATAAACATTCGTTAGAAAAGAAACAAACAACGATACAACAAACATTCGTTAGAAAAGAAACAAACAACGATACAACATAAACATTCGTTAGAAAAGAAACAAACAACGATACAACATAAACATTCGTTAGAAAAGAAACAAACAACGATACAACATAAACATTCGTTAGAAAAGAAACAAACAACGATACAACAAACATTCGTTAGAAAAGAAGCAAACAACGATACAACATAAACATTCGTTAGAAAAGAAACAAACAACGATACAACATAAACATTCGTTAGAAAAGAAACAAACAACGATACAACAAACATTCGTTAGAAAAGAAACAAACAACGATACAACAAACATTCGTTAGAAAAGAAACAAACAACGATACAACAAACATTGGTTAGAAAAGAAACAAACAACGATACAACATAAACATTGGTTAGAAAAGAAACAAACAACGATACAACATAAACATTCGTTAGAAAAGAAACAAACAACGATACAACAAACATTCGTTAGAAAAGAAACAACGATACAACATAAACATTGGTTAGAAAAGAAACAAACAACGATACAACATAAACATTCGTTAGAAAAGAAACAAACAACGATACAACATAAACATTCGTTAGAAAAGAAACAAACAACGATACAACAAACATTCGTTAGAAAAGAAGCAAACAACGATACAACATAAACATTCGTTAGAAAAGAAACAAACAACGATACAACATAAACATTCGTAAGAAAAGAAACAAACAACGATACAACAAACATTCGTTAGAAACAAACAACGATACAACATAAACATTGGTTAGAAAAGAAACAAACAACGATACAACATAAACATTCGTTAGAAAAGAAACAAACAACGATACAACAAACATTCGTTAGAAAAGAAACAACGATACAACATAAACATTGGTTAGAAAAGAAACAAACAACGATACAACATAAACATTCGTTAGAAAAGAAACAAACAACGATACAACAAACATTCGTTAGAAAAGAAACAAACAACGATACAACATAAACATTCGTTAGAAAAGAAGCAAACAACGATACAACATAAACATTCATTAGAAAAGAAACAAACAACGATACAACAAACATTCGTTAGAAACAAACAACGATACAACATAAACATTGGTTAGAAAAGAAACAAACAACGATACAACATAAACATTCGTTAGAAAAGAAACAAACAACGATGTAACATAAACATTCGTTAGAAAAGAAACAAACAACGATACAACAAACATTCGTTAGAAAAGAAACAAACAACGATACAACATAAACATTCGTTAGAAAAGAAGCAAACAACGATACAACATAAACATTCATTAGAAAAGAAACAAACAACGATACAACAAACATTCGTTAGAAACAAACAACGATACAACATAAACATTCGTTAGAAAAGAAACAAACAACGATGTAACAAACATTCGTTAGAAAAGAAACAAACAACGATGTAACATAAACATTGGTTAGAAAAGAAGCAAACAACGATACAACATAAACATTCGTTAGAAAAGAAACAAACAACGATGTAACATAAACATTCGTTAGAAAAGAAACAAACAACGATGTAACATAAACATTCGTTAGAAAAGAAGCAAACAACGATACAACATAAACATTCGTTAGAAAAGAAACAAAACGATACAACATAAACATTCGTTAGAAAAGAAGCAAACAACGATACAACATAAACATTCATTAGAAAAGAAACAAACAACGATACAACAAACATTCGTTAGAAACAAACAACGATACAACATAAACATTGGTTAGAAAAGAAACAAACAACGATACAACATAAACATTCGTTAGAAAAGAAACAAACAACGATGTAACATAAACATTCGTTAGAAAAGAAACAAACAACGATGTAACATAAACATTGGTTAGAAAAGTAGCAAACAACGATACAACATAAACATTCGTTAGAAAAGAAACAAACAACGATGTAACATAAACATTCGTTAGAAAAGAAACAAACAACGATGTAACATAAACATTCGTTAGAAAAGAAGCAAACAACGATACAACATAAACATTCGTTAGAAAAGAAGCAAACAACGATACAACATAAACATTCGTTAGAAAAGAAGCAAACAACGATACAACATAAACATTCATTAGAAAAGAAACAAACAACGATACAACAAACATTCGTTAGAAACAAACAACGATACAACATAAACATTCGTTAGAAAAGAAACAAACAACGATGTAACAAACATTCGTTAGAAAAGAAACAAACAACGATGTAACATAAACATTGGTTAGAAAAGAAGCAAACAACGATACAACATAAACATTCGTTAGAAAAGAAACAAACAACGATGTAACATAAACATTCGTTAGAAAAGAAACAAACAACGATGTAACATAAACATTCGTTAGAAAAGAAACAAACAACGATACAACATAAACATTCGTTAGAAAAGAAACAAAACGATACAACATAAACATTCGTTAGAAAAGAAGCAAACAACGATACAACATAAACATTCATTAGAAAAGAAACAAACAACGATACAACAAACATTCGTTAGAAACAAACAACGATACAACATAAACATTGGTTAGAAAAGAAACAAACAACGATACAACATAAACATTCGTTAGAAAAGAAACAAACAACGATGTAACATAAACATTCGTTAGAAAAGAAACAAACAACGATGTAACATAAACATTGGTTAGAAAAGAAGCAAACAACGATACAACATAAACATTCGTTAGAAAAGAAACAAACAACGATGTAACATAAACATTCGTTAGAAAAGAAACAAACAACGATGTAACATAAACATTCGTTAGAAAAGAAGCAAACAACGATACAACATAAACATTCGTTAGAAAAGAAGCAAACAACGATACAACATAAACATTCGTTAGAAAAGAAACAAACAACGATGTAACATAAACATTCGTTAGAAAAGAAACAAACAACGATACAACATAAACATTCATTAGAAAAGGAACAAACAATGATACAACAAACATTCATTAGAAAAGGAACAAACAATGATACAACAAACATTCATTAGAAAAGGAACAAACAATGATACAAAATAAACATTCATTAGAAAAGGAACAAACAATGATACAAAATAAACATTCATTAGAAAAGGAACAAACAATGATACAAAATAAACATTCATTAGAAAAGGAACAAACAATGATACAAAATAAACATTCATTAGAAAAGGAACAAACAATGATACAAAATAAACATTCATTAGAAAAGGAACAAACAATGATACAAAATAAACATTCATTAGAAAAGGAACAAACAATGATACAAAATAAACATTCATTAGAAAAGGAACAAACAATGATACAAAATAAACATTCATTAGAAAAGGAACAAACAATGATACAAAATAAACATTCATTAGAAAAGGAACAAACAATGATACAAAATAAACATTCATTAGAAAAGGAACAAACAATGATACAAAATAAACATTCATTAGAAAAGGAACAAACAATGATACAAAATAAACATTCATTAGAAAAGGAACAAACAATGATACAAAATAAACATTCATTAGAAAAGGAACAAACAATGATACAAAATAAACATTCATTAGAAAAGGAACAAACAATGATACAAAATAAACATTCATTAGAAAAGGAACAAACAATGATACAAAATAAACATTCATTAGAAAAGGAACAAACAATGATACAAAATAAACATTCATTAGAAAAGGAACAAACAATGATACTTTTTCGTTTGTTTATATGCACGTTTCGCTTTTTTATAATCCTCCACTCTCCAGTTTGAAAGACCTTTGAAAGACTATAGGATTTGTTGTAGCGTTGTTACGTCGACTGAAGTTTTCAGATGGATAAAGGATTCGATCCGTGTGATGAATTCTTCATCAGATGAGCCATACAAGCAATTCAGTACAAATAACTACCTCTGTGTGACGAATAATCATTTATCTCCATTTCTGTTAAGTAACGCAAGGCATGGCCTAGTGGACAGCATATCGGACTGTGAATTCGATAATACATGGTTCGAGTATCATCGTCACAAAATTGCGCACTATAGTTTGGGGCCATGATTGCGTTGCAAAAGTGACGGTCAAATCCTGCTATTGGATCAGAGTAGCCCAAGAATTGACGGTTGGTGCTGGTAATCAGCTATCTTCTGTTTAGTCTGAGTTCAAAATTAGGAACGACTAGTGAACATATCTTTGTAAAATATTCAAAATAAACACATTTTCCCTTGAAATGTAATTTACGAAAACAGTTATATAATATTGTTATGACTGGATTAGTAACAACTTGAAAAAGAAATGTCCTAATTCAGCACAAGTCACTGTTCTCAAATCTACTTGTATTGTTAGATATTGTTCTCATGTACTTGAATTTGGGCAAAGATAAGTAACCCAGAGAAATTATATGATTGAACATCCAACCTGTAACTGCCTCTCTCTCGATTAAATGGAATGGTCATATTTTGAAAAGGTGTTTTTCACTTCGCTTTTAACAATACAATCTCTTGAATTTTTACTACGTCTTTGATAACTGTATTTTTGGAACGTTAAAAATTTGAATATTTGTACGTGTTTATTTGTGTGTGTGTGTGTTATTCAACTCTTGATTAAATACAGCTCCAATAGCACTAGCATGGCTTCTCATATGACCTTTTAATACCATGTCACCTTACATTAACAAACGCCAATGTCTAAAGCTGTAACTGAACTCACTTATTACATAATCACTTAAACTGTTTAGTCATTGTTTCTAGTTCTCACAAGCTACAACCGCAGCCTACTGATCTTCAATTCTGATCAGCAGTTATGTGATACGATGCCATATACAGAGTCCAGCAAAAATAGAGTTGGTATTAATGAAAATTTTACAAAGAAATTACGTAAGAAATTATGTTTTAAATTAAACAATTCTATAACCACTTTCTTCCAAGCCTGTACATTTATACTCTTATTACAGTGAAGGTTTATTTAAACGTTCACAATTTAAATAATTCTTTTTCCATCTTTCCTAATGCTTTAATTATTGAAATGTTTAAATAAAAACAACTATATATATTGAATTCAGACGAGTAAGAATTAAATCAAAGTACAGGGTGGCCCGTAAGTCCCTACCCATCCATATATCTTATGTATCCAGTATATCTGTGTGCCACACCTTGAAGAGGTGCGTGGCTATCAACAATCAATGTTTAGGTCAATTAGTTTTAAAATAAACTGTACTATCATTATTTGGTCAAAAAACAAAGGAAGGGGGAATGTTGAAGTTGTAAATTATAGATTCTTGATACACATAGGAAAATTTGAGGTTGTGCAAAGAAAATGATTGTTACTTAAGCCTAACATAAGAGGGTACCAAAAACATACAAGCAATAGAGTCACTCATCTAATTTTGAGTTGAAACTTTTTTTTATATATGCATGATGTAAAGTCCACATCATAAGTCACTAAAATATATCAGTGAATAAAATTTACGCTACACTTTGGAAGATTAAATATTTGTTTTATAGGTTATCCAATCCATGTTTTAAATGTACTTACGAACTTGTTTTTATACCCTCGATTTATTTAAGGTCTCTATAACGCCTTTATACAAATACTTCTTTATAATGTTTTTCATAAAGATAATTACTAAAACCTATTTATCCGATCACAAACGATTATTATAAATCAATGAACCAGGAAAATGGAAAGTCTTTTCCTATTTATACGTGCGTTTACGACGCACGTTTTTTAAACTGCTCGTAATAAATACACTAACATATACCTATCTTAGTTTTTTAATTATATTTTAGCACATTTGGTCAACGGAGATTTTCTAGTTATTTTAGTGCTTTAAATTTTTTATTACAAAACCCAAAACGGCTTCGAGTTTAAAACAAACCTTTTAAATAAGCTTATAATTACTTTTAGAATGTCCTAAGCCTTTCACTATCAGAATATTGTATCTATAAATTCAGTAAAATAATTTTGTCGACTATAAAATAAAATCGATTATAAGACTTGATTACGTGTGAGAAGTACGTACGTCATATTCTTTACTTGCAACATTATACACAGCGATATAATTTTGTCAAGGACGTTATTAACGAAACGCAAAGGCGCAGTACGTTGTCTGTTCATACATAGCTCATAACTTTATTCAAGCTTAACCTTTCGTGCGTGTCTGTTTTAATTATGAACTCACATTTGGAAATTTAAGTAGAAACTCCATCAAAGGTCTCGCATTTATATTGTTTAAGAAACACAAATATCTACGATATTTAACAGAAATGCTTTTCATAAACGTTAATTGAGTATTTAATACACTCCCATATTATGTGTATTTTTATAAATAAATTATTGATAATTACTAAGACCTTTCATTAAATACCCTCACTGAGCACACATTATTCTACCTGTATTTATTTTTAAATTTCATCATGTATGTCTATTCACATTATTGTTTTCATAATATTAGTTACAATTTTAATCGGTTATCATATCAACATTGATGAAAAACTGTACCTTCACTAATTTTGTATTACGATATTCCACAATATTAAGATAACGTATACAAGTTTAATCCAATTAGTAAATGTATATTATTATTATTATTATTATTTGATTTCACGTTTTGATACGACGTTTCCTTATATATCACTAACGACCAGTTTAAATGCTTAAACTTTAGTTACAATCATACGTCACTGAGCAATCAATGATTTTAATTTTATTACGTAATAAGGTAAGTTTCGTCGATCACTTATGTTACACACGTGGATGACTGGACATCTTTTGAAATAACGGGTGATTAACTGGAAAAGGAATGATAATAACTTTGTGCGTTTGAAAGTATATTTATTCCTCCAGCATACATGGCAAAATGAGATTTAAAATGTTTTAGTTTTCGCATATTAAATGTTTATCATATTGAACTGCACACAAAACTAAATGACAAAAGAATAAAATAACTTAAAAAATCCAGTAAAGTAAAGTAATAAAACACAGAATGCACAATTTACTTCAGTATTTTTCGCAACCAATATGTTTATACTATAGCAACACAGCTTCCAAATAAAACATGGACCCAAGATACCTGGAACTTAGGTTCTGGCATGAATAGATGATTAGGGCACTTGACTTGGCATCTGAAGGTCGCGGGCACGAACCCCTGTCCCACAAAACATGTTCGCCTTCTCAGCCGTAGGGGCGTTGTAATGGTTCAGTCAATCCCACTATTCGTTGTTAAAAGAGTAGCCCAAGATTTGGCGGTGGGTTGGTGATGATTAATTGCCTTCTTTCTAGTCTTACACTGATAAATTATTGGCGTTTGGAGCAGATATTGCTGGTGTAGCTTTGGGCGAAATTTAAAACAAATCTGGAGCTTAAGATAAATCACGAGACACACCTTGCGATAACAAGCATGTTGTCATACTAACTTGCTAATCTCGAGAATTACGCAACATTTTGTTCACACACGTACTTGTTAGTTATTTCCTGCTGAAACCGAGAATAACCTGAAATACCTTGTAATACGTACAAACTCGGGTACTACACGTCATAATTTTATAAATAAAGTTTTGTGGATACAGAACTGATGAAACAATACACTGCGAACTGTGGTGCCTGCTTGAGCATTTGTTTCTCGTTTGAAAAGCTGTGCACGCAGACAAAGCTCAACATTATTGATTGACATAATGAGAGAACAGGCATGAATAATATTAATGACCAATTTTATTTCCCAAACAGAATATCCTACATTAAATCATAATGTCATTCACATTTGAAAATGTGACGTAACTTAAAAAATGAAAATGTAGATTTACTCTATGCTATTCTTGAGTGGCTCTTAGCATGACTGAAACACTCAACAATTACTTTCCTTGTGTTCTCCGATTCATAAATTTTACATGTTAATTTACTGGTGAAAATTTAGGGGTGGTGACAGAAATAAACAACCTTGTACTACATTTAAATGTAAGACATAAAACATCACAATGGTCTCAAAGGGATCAATGAATGGCAAGCTAGAATTGCATTCAAACAACATTGTGCCAAAATTGATACAAGAAAAAAACAAGAAAGAAAATTAGATTTCACAGAATAACATTTAGAATGTAAACTTTCAATGGCTCTGATAAAATGATTTTTCAGCCTGGCAGAAACATTCGGTCAATACCGTGACTGGTGATGTGTTAGTACAACTATTTAAACTATGCTATGGTACTTGTACTTAGCTGTTTAGTAATGAATAACAACGATGCTCATTAAAAGAAAACGGCGAAAATGGTTGTTTGTTTTAAATTTCGCGCCACACACGAGATCTATCTGCGCTAACTGTCCCTAGTTTAGCAGCAAAAAACTAAAGAAAAGACAGCTAGTCGTCACCAGCCACCGCCAACTCAAACTACTCTTATTAACAAACAGTAGGATTTGACCGTAACATTAGAACGCCTCCACGGCTTAAAAGGCGAGCATATTTAGTGGGATAGGAATTTGAACTCGCGAGAAACTGAACGGCGAAAAATGTTTCAAATATTTATACGCTGACTGGTCAGTTTAACTGGACCGTCAACTAAAATGCACGGTTGAATCACCGTTCACTGCACTGATTGATTAAAATGGTCCTGGTATTAGAATGTACAAGGAAACGACGGTATCTAATAAGACCCTATTCAATCCATTGAAGATTACTGTCATTAAGTGGATCTCAGATGTCAGCAAATAACTGCTCGTGTTGGTGAATGCGACACTTACATACACCCCACAGCTGGTTGATCGGTTTCAAAATGCGGCGACCGTATTGGCTAATAAAAATTAATGAAGTCAGTGTGATGATTTTTGATCTAGTTTCGTTTATTTAAAACATTATGAATCGGTGCATTACTGTCTCAAGAATGTTCTTGTTCATTTATAGAAGGAACACGATTGATAACAAGTTTTAGATACACTAGATATTATTATACCTTCTGAGGAAATCAAAGGACCAAACCCTCCCATAGTTGCGTTTCTAAACAGTTATCCCCACTAGTAACTTTTGCGGTTAGAATAAAGCAAGCACGTTCAACTGGTCGCGCGAGTTTCTTCAGCGTCATTTTATTATCATTACAGTACCAATTTGTTGAGCGCAAAGCTACGCAAAGGATTATTTGTGCACTTCCCACCACGGGCACTAAAAACCCGGTTTTTAGTCCTATACGCTTACAGTCTTATTACTGTGACACTTAGGTGTCAACTGAGAGAAAAAAACGAGTCATCTACCCGCTCTCAGCTATTTATTACTATAATCCACAGTATACACTGATAAACACTTTCTGTTTGTGTCCGATTGAAACCGCTTTCCGACGAGTCGGCGCCATTTAACAAGTTCTGCAATGCCATTCGAGTGATACTGTTAGACATGTCAAAACCTGGTCACTGTTGATCGAATGGGTCAGTTGGGACCAGTCTGGCGTCTGTTGCATATTACAAACACGTTCAAATGCTTTTTCAAACAATCAGTTACTAGACTGACAATATGGTGTCTAAGAGCTTTCAGACAAACCAATCAATCGCGGGTAGGGAGGTTCTAACAGAGCGACTTGTTAGTACAGAAAGGTAATTGAGAGGTTCTCCAATCCTCTTTATGCGTCCTTCGTTAGAAAAAAACAACAAATATTAATAACTTTTCTACGGAAAGCTTACGCAGTTAATCTTTATACATGATTTAAAGGAACAATATACTGATACTGTTTATTTCAAATATTATAATTTCAGTCAGGTTTGGTCTCAACCATTCAATAAATAACGATAGTCACATATAAATATGTTTCTACACTTCACCGAATCAATCCCTTGCTTAAAATACAATATATAGGGTAGCCCGTAAGTCCCTAGCCATCCATATATTGTGTCTAAACAACGTTATAATACTAATGATGAGTTGAAGGCAGCTGTTGCCGCGGCATTTGGAACAATAACCCCTGCTATGTTGAGGAAGATGTCTCACAGAACATGGGGTAACATAATTATGCAGCGAGAATGAGGGACAGCACACAGATACACTGGACACACAAGATATATGGATGGGCAGGGACTTACGGGCCACCCTGTATATATGTCTACATATTTATGTATGTATAAATGTCTAGTTTGTGAGTCAACGAATCAGCTCACAGGTAACATGAATATGCCAGGAATATTTTTTCTGATGTCCTCTGTAAACATTTGGTATTTACTAGTACTTTCTAATGAAGAACTAGCTAGCTCTATAAAGTAAAACTAAACAACAACAGCAGCAAAATAATAAAGCAGCTCTATACGACAAATTAACTAGATGTACACAATGTAAGGCATAAGAAAACTGAAACCTAAAACGATTAGAAAAACCGATTCACCAGCTTGTTATTAAGTATCTAAGCAAAAACACTTCAGGTAAGAGAAAAAAGTGCGACCAAACTGGTAGCTACACTTATAGCATTGGTAAAAATATTACAACAAATTTTCATTCATTAGTTAACCAGGCTGCGTTGTTTGTACAACTATGGGCATGAGGGTGGGGGTAAAATAAGTCGTCACTTGCATACTAAGGATCGACTACCTTCATTTAATTCTGAAACAATTTCACAACCTCCGAGTGCCATACCTATCATTATATTTAACAAAAAAAAAGTAAAAATATCCATAGAAACTGTTAAAAGTTACAGCACAGGATGTTCGTTATTGTACACGTGATTAAAGTTTGTGTCGTGTTCTGCAAAATACGAGTATCAGTCAGCCATTGGAATGTACTGGCTGTTGAGATAAGTAACAACTATAGTGGGGCACATGACTTAATGCCAGTTTCAACACGTTGAAAAAAAATTTCACTGTTCTAAACAGACCATAATTCCAAAACATTTGTCGTGAATATCTACAACCCAACCTGAAATCTAATAAAACAGGAGACACGTAATTTCATAGTTTACTCGAAAATACGTAAACTGATAGTATATTTATAGAAACTATTTATTTGTTCTTAAGTAAAACACTGTACAGTGGACTACCTGTGTCACTTGCACCTCATGGATTTAACCCCTGAGTTAGAATCCCTCGAGTTTATCGCTTAGTCACTAAAGGTTCAAAGAAATTAGTAATAACTGATTAATATATCGATAATACAAGATGGCAGATGTGTGAAAAGCAATAACAGTAATAACTTGCATGCTTTTTCTTATAAGATATATCACAGATTCACAGAAAATACGAAAGTATTTTGTTTTTTCATACGATTTCCATTTTATGTAGTTCATGTTCGTATACAGTGATGTATCTATGTAGAGCGGTTTCCGATATATTTTGTTTTGAAACTGACAGAATATAAAGTTTGATTCTTATTGAATCATCTGTTAAACTTGTTAAAATATTCTACAGGGTGTTCGGAAAGTCACTGAGCAGTTTTGTAATCATATGTTATTCAGTCTATTTCAAACCATCAACTGATAGCGGTGTTTAGAAACAACATAAGAAGGATCCAGGCCTGTGTTGATGCCAACGGGGGTCATTTTCAACATTGTTTATAATTATCATTCATATTTACCTCCTGTGTTCTATATTGAAACATGTCTGTTAATAAATATATAAAAGTGCACAGTGACTTTCCCAACACCCTGTACATTTTCATACACAATATTTTTCATTTCAACACAATAATCAATTGTTGAAACTTCACTACTTCTTGAGTATCAAAGCCAAGTAATCTCATTCAGAATTTCACTACTAGGCCTACTTTCAAAATTGTTTGACAGACTAATTTTCTTAGAGGTTTATTAAATCTAATATTAAAATCATTTCATTAGTTCATTTTAAATGCTTAAAAACGTATTCTTAATATCATGATCTTTTTTTGTTCTAAAAACGCTGACGTTCTCACGTGGAACGTTACAATAGGATTAACTTATTTTTATGCCATTCAAACTACATTACACTAATACCAAGTGACCAGTACAGTATTTTCATGTAAAATTGAATTTCCAAATGAGTATTGGGTTTGTTTTAAGAAATGAATCGAACGAGAAATCTGAAGAGCAATGTTTGTCTCAAAACTTCATTGTTCTATAGTGAAAGAAATACGGCTGGAAAAGCTTGTTAAAAAATGAACACAATATTCATCTACAAACACAAAACAACGTAGCGTGCGTACTCGTGCAGCATACTAAATGTTAGAAAGCTCAATGAGTGCAAGATCATTTACTGGCTGAGTCGATGATGTCTTTATGTTGCGCAGACGAATACTGTCAGAGAATGACCAGTCATATTGTGACCATTGCAGGAGAAATTATACAAGCTTTCTTTCAAGAAGAAAAATTTGTTTCTTAGCTCTACTTTTGTGATCCTAGTATTTATAAAAAAAAATACAGTCTTGAAAGAAGGAAGCTACAGCTTGACATGGTAGATCTACAAAAGTAACATACTCTCAAGAAAAGTAGATAAAATCTGCTAGAGAAAATCATCTACAATAGGACAAATTTAAACATTTCTCTGGACTTCATACTTGTACTAAAACTGTATAGAAACTTAATTAAACAAAAACATTTCAACATTTCCATCTATCATAAAGCAGGACAAAAACATTGATAAGCCTGTGTATCTCACTTTTCCTCCCTTCTCTGTTTCAGGCTTGTCTTCAAGTTAACAGTTAAAATTTAACTTAAAACCATTAAATTTTAAACTTATGTTATGGTCAAAGAAAATATTAACTTTCCTTTGTTTTTAAACACACACACACACACACACACACACACAACCATTGAAAAAAAGAACTAGACTTATTACATTTCACAAAGAACTGTCCTTCAATACAATGTGAATATCCTTTAAACTAAGACTTAAAATAAAACAGTACATTAGTTATATAATTTTAAAAAATCCTCTAACTTTAATCTAAAAAATTAACTATGCTGCACAATATTTCATAATAAAAATGAACTGTTCAAAAGAAAAACCTTTGAAACACACTTCATAATGAAATACGTAGAATGATTCTTCAGCATGGAAAAAGCAATTTGCAATTATTCTCTCACATGTACACCAAGTTAAAAAAACACACAAAATAAATAACCATAACACAGTTATCCTGCTCCCTTAAGAAAACTGCCAAAAGATGACTGCATTGGCAGATTTCAGAAACGTTTCTTGTGAAGAGAAACACACAGGATGATAAGAAGCAATCAAATCCTTAATGTCATCTGTATTTGAACAAAAACCCCAACAGTTACATTGTATCAAAGTGGTCATTTTTATTCATGTGAAGTAGAATGGGGTGGGGAGCCCTTCTGTTTTAAACCCATATTTTTTCTTTATTGGATGGTGGTCTATTTACCTCCACAGATCCTGCCCTAGGCTGAGTAGACAGGTCTCTGTCTGTGGATGAAGAATCCAGCAACTGAAGGCAGGAACAAATAATCGTTTTATATCTTGGGGCTGGAGAAGAAGATGGACCTGTTGAAATACCCAAACCCAGAGCCAAAAGGAAGTGGACCTGGACAGTCATTGGAAGGAGTGGCAAGGACAGAGATTGGAGTAAACATAGATTTGCCAGCTATTTTAACTAAAAGACTCTTCAGACGTTTTGCAAATGATTATGTTGGAGGCACAGAGAGATCTGTCCATACTCCCACTATAGCAGTAAAAGAGAGTGCATCAGTGTATGCTGAGATGGAGGGGAGAATAACTTCTGAGCCTCTGAGTAAGAAATATAGTTCACTGTTCTTCAAGCATTGCATTTCTTTCTCCTCCACCCACATAGGGTAAGAACCAGAGTAAGAGGGGTGTGAACCACTACAGTTAACACAGTGAAGTTTCATTTCACACTCGTAGGCATAGTGATCTTTGTCACCACAACAAGCACACGTTAAAGAACCATGACATGATATCTATGAGTGACTAAACACTGGAAACATCCGAGAGGGCTGGGAATGTATGTCCATACCTTACAGTTCAGATAACTTACCTTAACTGTGGAAGGTGGATATGGTAATGTAAACATCAAAATCAGAACATTAGTAGGCATCATAATTCCGTTTTCGTAAGTGGAAATTCAGCACACTGCAGAAAAACCTTGCTGGTAAAACCAATAAGGATCTCTCACCAATAACTCCCCTTCAGGAATTCAGAGTAGCATGCAGTATGCTCTTCAAATTCAGGAAGAGTTTAGTGTGTTGCGATGAGGATGTTTTCACCAAAATGTCTCTAGAGCTCAACTTTCTTACTAACTTGGGGGAGCTAGCAATTCCATCTAAACCCTTTTGAATAAAAATGGGAGACATCTGCTCTAAGGATTCCTCAGATAATGAGTGCAATATGAGAAATCTAGATACAAAAACTGACTGTGATGGTGATTGTTGAACAGTCATTTCATTTGTGGCCATTTACCAATTATCGTTTTTTTTTCTCAGTTTTGTTTATTTTGCTTTATGAATGGGGGTATCCATAATGAAATAAGAACATTTCAGTGCCCACTGTCCCCACCTACCATGCAGCCCTACGAGGGGACACACTACAATTTCAAACAAGGAAATGACATTGTATGACATTTGTCCTATTACCAGTGTGTGTCTTATTTTTCTGTTTTGAATAGCTAGAAATGAGTTAGTTTTATTTTAGTGTCTCTCTTGTTCTACATCTTAAATAATTTAGTACGAACTTGATTCATTACTGTAGCTGTCTTGTTCTGTAACTATAAATACTTAGATGTCATCTTGTATTGTCACTTAACATTGGTTAGTACAGCTGATCTGTAGAATTATTTATGAACTTGTAATGTATTTAAAGTTCTTATGAAGATCTTATTATGTTATGTCTATTTATCAAACTAGCTGGCCTTCTTGATCAACTCATATTGGCTGCTGGGATTGAGAGAAGTTTGGGAGTTTCTGAAAATGTCTGCATGGAACAAAGGCAAAACGAATTCTGATTTATCACTGAAATTCAGACAAAACACAATAATACAATGATGTATTTGTCATCATAACTTCCAAACAACAGAAAGAAGGAAATTCCTCAACTCATATTAATTAGTACCAGAATATGAATTATCCCATGAAATGGGCCTTCCTCTCCTTTCTATAGGAGAGACACTCTGCTTAAGTGATACGAGTTTCTAACAGTTTCTAACGAGTACATTATGCAACCTTAACCAACTATAAGGAATAACACATTTATGACATTTGACATTCTGTTAACCAAAATGTCAATCCAGTATAGTATGCAGAAATATCATGTCTCCTATCTTCTCATATTAATGTGGAGTTTTTCAGAATGTTAACATCTTGTAGATCTGTACAGTATGCATGTACATGCATTTTTGTTGCATAACACCAGGTCAAGAAAATCTTTCAGTTGATTTTCATTATAGCTGTTAGGTTTTTAGATATTTGATTTATACATTAATGTTCCATACATAAGAGGAATATATTTGGAGAAATGAAACCATGTCCAATTTTTTCACAAATATGACCATCCAGCATTCAGATGCAAGTACACACACACACACACACACACACACACACAAAGTTCTGTATTTTAATTAACCAAATGTTTTCATTGTGTTCTACACATTGAATACATCAAGTTTATTTCTTTGTCTAAACTCAGTTTTAGCTAATTCAACATAACTTCATGTTATATCCTTCCTATCCTCATGTTATAAAATGGACCTACTTAATAATACTATATCCTTCCTATCCTCCTGTTATAAAATGGACCTACTTAATAATACTATATCCTTCCTATCCTCCTGTTATAAAATGGACCTACTTAATAATATTATATCCTTCCTATCCTCCTGTTATAAGGTGGACCTACCTAATATTTAATATTCTGTGGAGATTAGTTTAACCTCAAAATACCACATTCCATACAGAACACCTGCACAAAAATGTAGAAAAATTATGGGAATGTACCTGACCAAAGGTAAAATATACACTAGTTATGAAAGGTTGAAAGACATGACAATTTCAGTGATTAGATTTGAAAAATAAATTCATCTAAAGAAAAAGAAATCTCCATGTTTTTCTGAATATTCTTTCACTGAGTACTATTCTTAGGTTAAATAAAACATCGCATTGTACAGAACATACAACATACCTTTTGCCTTCTTATGCTACTTAAATAACAAAGGTAGGTGCGAGCTAGGTACTGGAGTTCTGCCTGCCCTCTACATATTTGTTTTTCTGTAACTTGATGTTTCCGCGTTTGTTCTAATATATACCTGAAGATAGGATTTTGAATAACTGATTTCTAGAAAGAAACAAAAATGGAAAAATATACATTATTTTAAAACACTCAATATCCTACACAACTGTTAAAAATTGGTGGAAATAAAATATAATTGGTCAGTATTTCTACAGGGGTTTTCAATTCCTTTAACTTGTTATTTACCAAGAAATATATTTGCATTAGGACAACAAGTTTATCATTTCACTTTATCTGATGGACAAGCAGTCTTTTTTAAAATAAAACTTTGATATTACTGTGTTATTCTAATATGTATCACTAAAAAACACTTTACTACACTGTGATATGTAGTGCACAAGCATCAATACACCAAATACTAAATATAACATAACAGAACAACTTGAGGGAAGCTCAGGACTTCCCTATTGTTTATTGTTCCTTTGTGTCAAATGTATACTGTTTATTGGTTAGAGGTATGCATATTTGTGTATGTGACAAAAAGGTCAGGCCATGTGTTAAGAGTGAATCTGTCAGCCATGTGTTTTTGAGTGTTTAAACATGACAGACTGCAGATGATGTTTTGAAGTTGATAAAAAGTAAAATTAAATAGTAACTCCTTACTGGCAACAACAAGAAGGGTATGCACTATGATACCTTCTTTTTGGTTAATTACAATATAAAATAATGCAATGTTAATTCTACTTTTTTCATATTACTTAAAACACTAGATCAGTTTTTTTCAAGAAAATTCTCCATCTAAATAGTTTGACCAGTAAAAAAAATAATTCCAAATATTGTCTATACCGTAATTAAATGAGAAAATACCGTTTTGATAATGTGATGCCTACACGTATTCCACCACATCAACTTCAAAAAGCAAAATGAGAACAAGAATATAAAATTTTGTGTTGAATTCAAAATGATTAAATTAATAAGTGATTAAAACTGTTAGTGCGACACATAATTTATATACAGCTATGGTACTAAGATACCAATTTGCACAGAGACATTTTCTTCTATCCTTTACTCAACTAAAAAGAATGTTTGATTTTATTTCACTCTTAGAAAAAATATTTAAAATTCATTCAATGTTTCTTTTACCACCACATAATTGGTTAAAGCCAACCAGAATACACTAGGAATTGCAGCCTAATTTTAAGAATAGATGTTAAATCTTGTCTCTGTCTTTTAAATTTTGGGTTCAACAAAAACGAAGATAATATGGGTAAAAAAAACAACTTTAATACCAATGGCAATGCTGCAGTCAACACCCAACACAAAAAGAAAGTGAAGAAAAAAGAAAAAGGAATGTTTTACTCTTATTGGAAAGACACTCAGCCATGGTTAATTCTTAAGGAAACCTGGTCCAAGGGAGAACAAGTCTCCAAAATCCATTGTGAGGTTTGTCTGAAATATCCTATAGTAGCAGCTACTCATACTGGATTTGGCATGAATGCTTTCAATATGCCATCAGCTCCATACTTAATCAATCAATGCATACAGAACCAGAAAATCTCACATGGCATGTGTGTCATGGTACAATCGGGAGAATACAAAACCTACAATGCTGTTGTGGAATCTGAGTTTTCTAAATTCTGTAACTCAGTCTGAAGAACAACCCTTATTGTGGAAGCAATATGCAAACTTAAGGAGGTGGAAAGGAAGATGTTAAAATTGTTGTTTAACAATTCATATGTAATTGCTTAGCATTGCAAACCTCCATCAAACATGGAATTATCTGCAGAGCTGGTTGTGGACACTGGAGAGTTACGTCAACTTTTTTTGTGAACCTGACGATGACCAAAGAAAGTCAAAACATTGTTCCTCCTCTACGTAGAAAAAAAAATTCCCAACCCAAACGAGCAGTTTTTACATATAGAGAAGGAAATACTGATTTTTTTTTTAGATGTGGGATAGAAGTCCTTAATTATCAATGAATAAAAGTCCTATATAGTGTTAGAAGATCTTGTTCCATAGGAACACAC